>NC_135659.1:46404997-46662497 GCF_964188315.1 Podarcis muralis
AATTCAGCAATAGCATATCTTTTTAGCAGCGCAGCACTGTACTTCTAAAACTTGGATTACCTTTTAAGCTTGTGTCTTTCCCTGGTTAAAATTGTACTCATATCGGAAGGTGAATAGCATATATCTGTTGCATAATGTCTTCTTTTTACAAATACAGCTATGGTGTCACTATTGCAAGAAAAGCAATAGGAGACTTTTTGCAAAATTCTGACTAACATGAATGAGGCAACAATTATCAAGAGAACCTCATTACTTCCTAATGAGTTAATATGCAAATTATACTATACTATTTATTGGCAGTAGCCTTTGTGCTGGTCAGGGCCGTCTTTAGCATATGCACCACCGGGGTGCAAGGATCTGCCCAGCGTTCCTTTGTGGGGGGCGAACTCAAAGTTGAAGTTGTTGAGCTTTTTTTTGGGAGGGGGGAATTGCTCACCTATAACAACACAGCAGAAAAAACTGCTTTTGTTTCCTGACACATCAGGAGTATTTGACGGAGGAGTGGGGCGGCCGCCGATCGAGAGGGAGCAGTTTGCAGTGGCTAAACATTTGGAGCCCCCCAGAATTCTCACCGCACCCCTTGCACCCCCGGGTAAAGACGGCCCTGGTGCTGGTGCTTATCCCCCTATAACAGCCCTGTATAGAATGGATTGGGCAAGCCCCTTTATAGCTCCACTGTATCCAGTCCCAACATCTGAAAACCTGATAGGATTAAAGGAAACCCAGTGTAACTGTTGTACCTCGACTTGTAGTTAGAGCGCAGGTGTGTATGGGCAGTGTGCTGTAGACGTTCCTTGCCTCCTTGCCATGGATTGGATGCTACTTCAGCTACTTGCACCACTACAAATTGGGCTGCTTGTTTTGATCCATGGCAAACCATATTTTCTCCTTTGTCTTGCAGAACATGCTAGGACCAAGTCCTGTTGCAGACTTTTCAGCAATCAAAGAGCTGGATACTTTAAGCAATGAAATAGTTGAACTACAGAGGTAAGTAAATAGAATTATGCATTTTGCTTGCACTGCTTTCATTTAATTGCCCATAACTTCATTTACACTACATAGCAGGAAGGTACAATTACTTTAAACAAAGTGCACCCCCTAGAACCCCACCATGACATGTAGCTTGTCATGTTTACATGAATGAAACGCTTAATGGGTACCTCATATGCCTTCAGGTTTGAGGGCATTTCTCCCATGGGCTCACCAAAATCATGAACCTGGTCTTTATGATTATAGACCCAAGAGATTGAAGATGGATAGAAAGGGAGAAGTACAAAATGATTTATGAAGTGATGAAAGTCAAAGTAGCATGTTTAGGTTAGAGAAGGGAGAAATAATTTTATTTTATTTTTTATTAAATTTGCCATCCCATCTGATGTCAGGAAGCCACTCAAAGTGCCCCAGTCTGTTCTGGATTGAGCTTCAGTATGTAGGCTCTCCATTACGTCAATAATAGGGACAAGGCAACGGTCTATCACATCCACTGCTGTACCTACACTTTACAGAAATGAGACAGTTTACAGCTGCTGGAAAAGAGAAGAGGGTAGAAGACGTGGATAGAGAAGTGAGAGAGAGAGCTGGTGCGGGGGTAGATGGAAATGCAAAATAAGACTTGTGAAACTTTGACTGAAATGTGGAGTCAATCAGCTGGAAAAATGAACGGGGGGAAAGGTTAGAGAATGAACTTGTAGTCTGTCAGTATTGCCTTTATCAACATCCAGTTGCAGAGGAATATGTAAGGTGCCTTCTACCTTATCTTGCCTTTAATATTGCATCTGTCTACTAATGTAAGATTTATTTGAGGTTACTTGAATTTTTAGCATTTAAAAGCCTACCATGTTTATGTGCATTATTCAGATAACTGCTTTCTGTATTTTTATGTTCAGTGCTAAGAAATTATTGGCTGCAACCGTGCCTATCTGTCCTAGATAAAACAGCATGCTCTAGATAAATTCTTCTAAGTGGATTTACATTTGTTTCTTAAACAAATGGAAAAAGTCCTTACCTTAGGAAACTGAATATCTATGTTCTTGATTAGGGGAATTAAAAAAAACCCTGTACAGTACAGTTCACTGTATCAGTGTTTACACAGTGGTTAAGAGAAGGCTGGTATGTGTTTATATACTTGTTTTGAAATAATTTAAGTGGGTAGTGTTTTGATAAATCACATTTCCTTTTCTAATTTCAATCTTCGCCTTCAGGATTTCAAAGCAGGTGGACATAATAGTCAGGCACAGTATTTGTATGGCAGTGACTTCTGGTATTCTCTGACAGAGATAGGACCAGTAGCCTTGACAATACTGAAATAATGAAATTAGTTATGTTGAATGAAAAGCAAAGCATATGTGATGCCTTGCAAAAGGAACCTGCGTCAACGTCAATGCAGAATTGTGTGAATTTTTTCCCTTTGGCTAGCGTGCTCCTTCAGTTGACCTCTGCTGTTCTGTTTATTTTAGTTTCTTCTCTGTTGGCTGATTATAAGCACATTCATCTCTGGTGCTATTTATGGATGTTGTCTGTTGTGGAAGATCTCAATAGTTGTAATACAGGAAAGAGCTATAGGAACAGATGCAAATCTGCATATGAGATTTTACTTTGCCTTGAATATCACAGCAAGGGAAACTTGTCAATCATTGATCAAGTGGCAGGCCATGTTACCTGTTGAAAATAATGAAATGCATGAATAATTACCAAGCTTGAGAGTATCTCTAAGGATTTGGAAACTTTTTCAATCTTTCGTTAATCCCCTAAAATATCTTCGGAAGACTATGAAGTGTTGGTCGCTGCAAAATTAAAGAACAAAGAGGAAACCTGAAATGCTAGCATACTGGGCACCCTCATACTTGCTGGTTCTCCCTTTCCCCCTCCCCCATCACAATATTAATCTCCTGAAATAGTTGCATAAAATTGTTGTTATTATACAGGCAGCGACCATTTTGCACAGAGTTCCATTCCTGGCCCCCACACATAAGTGCCCCCGTTCCACCCTGACCCTGTTCCGCCCTCTTCCAGGTCCAAAAGGACCTGCGCCTCAGCGATCATTCTTCAATTGGACTCACCTAAAATGGTCGCTGCCTGAAATTATTATTACCCACAATTCACCACCAGGTCCCAGGGAGGGGCACAACATTGTAAATAACAACATTAAAGGCAGTTTACAACCAATTACAATCACTGCTGGAGAGGGTCCTAAAAAGAACTATCTCAGTATATTATCTAATGATCCACTGAGCTATTGAGTCAATATAACTCTCTCCTGCAAAGTATAACAAAAAGCTAGCAGGGGAAGAGTGGAGGACAGTTCCCTCAGTGAGAGTGTGTGAACACAGGATAAAAAGATCTTTAAGGTTACATTAGCACAACCTACCCAAGTATTTGGTCATATATTGGGGAAACTGCACCTTGTAATGGTTTATTGGACACAAGTGTTTCCATGTGGCTTCATGCAGTCAGATCCAAAAGTCCCATTCTATGCACAGGATGTCTCTTCCTCACGGATAAGCTATTAAAACCTTGTTCTAGAACATCCTATGAGGGAAATAATACCAGATCCCAAGATGCTTTTTTCACTTGCGCAAGAGCTTGTGAAAATATGAAAATTATAGAACCTGTGTATCATTTCACTGCATGAAATCTGATCACACTTGCATGTATGTGTGTGCAAAATTATGCTAGCAGCAATTTTCCTCCCATTTATGGCCCTGGATCTAACCCATGATTGGGAATCTGCTGTTTAGCTGCTTCCAGATTTATGTTTCAAAAAGAGGAGAAAAATGCTCACTCCACTGTTCGTTTTTATCCATATTGCAAAGATCAGATTAGTATTTTCCTAGGAAAAAATAATCTGGTTGCTCAAGTCTATTAAATTATAGTTCTAGTTCTAAAAGGGTTAAAGAGATGGAAGCTGATGCAATCCCTCCCCCTTTTCACCAGACAATTGCTCCATAGCAACAGTGAGATCACTGAAGACAGTATTTCATTGATTCTCCCCCCCTCTCCCTCCCTTTCATCTCTTCTTTCTCTTTAAGCTGTTATTTCCACCTACCCATGTCTGGGAGAGTGAAAATTGTATATGTAGAATATTTCCTTTTTGTTCTTTGTAAATAACGGAACAGAAACGCATTCCTATAAATTTAATGTTCCACTATGTATTTAAAAAGAGAGACTGGCTTAGGGGGTTGGATAACTGTACCTGGTGTAGCTGATGTGCTTAAATATTCCTGCATTGTTTGCTGGTCTTCTAGGGAAAAGAATAATGTGGAACAAGATCTAAAGGAAAAAGAAGACGCAATCAAACAGAGGACAAATGAGGTCCAGGTAATTACAGTGTAAATTTGTGTGGTTTTCTTGTGCTTTGAACAATGTATTGGATGAACTGACTTAGAGCTTGTTGAAAAATATATTGAAGTAACTGTCCTTAGCAAATGCACTGCAAATAAGGGTTCTGCACATGCTGATGTAAGAATTTTATTGCCTTAGAAATTTTGAATGGGAATGTCACGTTAAATGCCTGCAGGATATGGTGCTTGAGGAGAGATGAGGAAAATGTGGCATGTTTGCAGAGGGAAGATACTGTTCTGGTCCACAGTATTAGAATTTTAAGCACTGTATACCATAACACATTTAGGATTTTGTTTCCTGCAGATAAAGGATTGCACCTAGGCACACATCTGTCAAGCTTCTCGTTTCTTACCCATAAATGCCATTGAGTTCATCAAAATTACCCAGGCATAAGTGATACTAAGATTGCATCCTAACCTATGCTGTAGCTAGAAGGGTGGGACTCCAGAGCATCTAAATGTTGAGCAAAAACTGCTTTTGCTTAAATTTAAAAATCGGTCCAATTTGGCTATCGTCATTCAGTGGCAACCTCTTATTTGTTGAGCATTACAGTCTTTTCTGGTGAAACACAATCAGGCGGTGTCTTACACAGAGCAGTTTATTTGTGAGCAGTTTTTCTCGCTAGATGATGGTGAAATCTGTTTTCATAAGGTGATGAGAAGTGCACTTCTTTTTAATGATAGCAAAAAGTGAAGCCTGAAATGGGCCATTTATTATAAAGTAAAATCATATTTCTCTAAACATTTTTAATGGTTATTGATTTTCCTTTTCCTTTAGTAGCTCCTTGTTATAGAAGCCATAAAGTACTGAAATTTGATTAATAGAAAATGAATTAAAGGATTTGAAAGGGATGGTCTGACTGGAGATCTTCATGTCTTCATGAGCTAAGGCAGAATTTTCAACTGGGAATTGGAAGTGGCATTTTAAAAAAATGGATTATGGACTGCTGAAATGCTTATTCCTCTAAATTTACCTATTCAGTTATGTTAGTAAGAAAACTAAAACTACAGTTTCCCCCAATAAACTTGTTGAAATTCAATATTAGGAGGCCTTACCGTAGGATTGTTTGCTTTTCTCCTAATGAGGCAAGCTTTGGTAGGAAAGCAGATATTTTTAATGCGTGTGTGAGAGTAAGGCTTCCTTTTATTTATTCCAATAATAAGAATGCTTTACATATTTGAGTAACAAGTTAAGAACTTTCAGTTATGTTTTATGTTTAGAGGCACAAACAGACTTCCTGCCTTAGTATGCATTGAAACTTTTGAAGATGAGCCTTGATCAGAAATGCAATAGTTTCCATGGTTTGATTCCATACCAAGAAATCAACATTGAAATTAATTGACATAAGAAATGTCTCTGAAGAGTCATATGTAGCTTTAGAAAGGGTGAAACTGGACATTAAGAGAATGGCATTTCAGACACTCAAAATGAGTTGTGCAAATCAATGCAGTATCTACTGAAGTGGAGTAAATTGAAATGGCATGATATGTGCTATAATAAAAGAAATATATGGTCTTAAACGTGAAAGCATTCAATACTTCGTTTAATTCATCATATAGAAAAGGCATTGAACAGATTGAAAGGTGTCTGTTCTTCTATAGATCTGTTTGCACATCTATGAACCTAATTTCCTTTTCGTAATTAGGTTTCTAAAGTTAATTATCCTTGCTTGTTTTTATTTTGGAAAGGTTGTTTTGATCATCTCAAAATGCTATGCTTTATAAACTTCAAAAAGTGTAGTGGCTTTATTTAACCTTGCTTGTGTGCATTACTGTAGCAATATATTGTCTTGTGGGCATACAGAGCAAGTGTGTGGAATATTCTCCTTAATTCAAGTGTCTTGTGCAGGGATAGGCAACCTAAGGCCCGAGGGCCGAATGCGGCCCAATCGTCTTCTAAATCCGGTCCACAGACAGTCCGAGAATCAGAATGTTTTTACATGAGTAGAATGTGTCCTTTTGTTTAAAATGCATCTCTGGGATATCGGCTAACAATTTTTCTGAACATGTTACAGTACTTACTTTGTTCCTTTTCATGTTGTTATTTTTAATTCTGTGTCAAAATAGACAATTCTTCTTTCTGAAAATGTGTGATATAAACATCATCTGCTTCATTTTTGTCGTAGAAAACAATTTATATGCTTTCTGTCTTGTTTTCTTGGATTTTTCCATTGCCTCTTGCCACCCCTTCCATTTTTCTGCATATATCATATGGTCTAAATCTTCAAACTGTCATACTTTTTATGGACATGAATACATTAAATGTTTTTTTTAAAAAACTTGCTTGCAAAATTCCAGGATCTTCAGGAAGAAGTAAAAAGGGAGAGCAATAATTTGCAGGCGCTGTTGGCTCAGAAGCAGGAAGCAGAGGAAATCCTTAATAATCTTGATGACGAGAAAGCCAAGCTGGAACAGCAACTTAATGTAATCCGGCAGAAATGTGCTGAAGAAGCTGATTTGGTAGGCAGTGGTAGCTCACTTGTGAAAACTCCCCTAGGTTTTTTGCAACTCTTCACTGGAGCAATAGTAATATATATATGTGTGATGTGAAAAAGAAAATAGCTGGAATGGGAAAATGTTGCTGTTCTCACATTATAAAGAACAATTGACTGAAGATTACTAAATTTGTTTCAAATTTAAGCCTTAAAGTGAGGGGAAGGGATATTGCCTTGATTGCAATGTAACTCTTATTGGTATGCTTCAATGGGTGCTATATCCTTCTAAGAATCCATATTGTTGCCTTGTTTGGTACATGCACTGTAGGCTCCTCCTCGAAGCCATGTTAGACATTTTGGATATGGTTATGGTGCTGTTTTAAGGTCAGTTGCTATTAATGCTGGCCTAAGTTTGGATGGGTGCAGTCTTAAGAGTCTCATGCCCAAAGCAATTCATTTCTAAAACATAACAGCATATGCCTACAAAAGAAAAAGAAGAAATAAATATAAAGTTGTGGTTTGGCTAACCCTGTCATAGCAATGTAGTGCTCTCCAGATGTTATTCAGACTGCTAAGCCCAAGCATGCAGTCAGTGGGTCAGAGCTGATGGAGGTTCTGCTCTCCAGGTACTGTCAGATCACCAAATTAGCTACTTTTCAATTGTAGTGTGCTCAGGTGTGGTAAAATCTAATAATGAGTAAACTTGAAAAGTCACTGGCTCAGTTCAGAATCATGCGCCAAATCCTCAGAATCATGGTGTGGAAGATCAGGAATGTGCTACTTGCACTTGTACTCTTTTCTGTTCCTTTTCTTTCTTGAGCAAGCAATGATTCTCCATTGCATCTGAAGAGGACTATGATTTCTTTAAACAACAATAAATGGGAATAAATTTCAGTCTGCGAAAGATGAAGGAGGCAGACAGCAACACATTCCTGATCCTCTGCAAACTGGTTTTGCAGATCAGGAACATTGCATTTTAACCGACCAATTCAGGTGCCATAGTGGGAATAGTGTTTATGCAGTCCAGCTTTCTTTTATTTATGCAGTCAAAACCGTGCTTCCGCAAGTACTTCTTCCATAGTAAATAGCCATACTGCTGTAATATGGAATTTTTTGAAACCGGAAACTACTAGAACTAGCATCATCTGTTCCTAAAGGCAGATCTTATGAAGTCTATATTCACCAATTCAAATTAATCTGTACCTGTAATTAGACACACTACTTAAAAAAATGTTCTGGGGCAAAGTTGTGTAGTTTCTAACTTATTTTGCTTTCCGCTCTACAGATCTCATCACTAAAGGCAGAAATAACTGATCAGGAGTGCAAAATCTCCACATATAAAGATGACTTGAATAAAGCTCAAAAAGAGCTTGGCAGGCTGCAGCAGGAAACAGCAGAGCTAGAGAAGTGTGTTGAGACGGGGAAATTGCAGCTGGGGCCTCTTCAGGAGGGTCTTCAGGAGTCACAACAAGAAATCACTTCAGTAAGAAAATAAGAGAACCAATTTTCCCATGTTGCCTTTTCTACCCATCCCCAAATTTTGCCTTTTGAACCAGCCCCCCCATTTCATTGATATCTAGCAAGGATTATCACAACTAACTCTGCTATTTAAAACTGAAAGAGCAGTGTGTAAGGTAGAGGTTCACAAGCACGTGGCAGGCAGCCTCCCTCTTTTGCCACAGAACAATCAGGAGTGCTCCTTAAGGCTTAAAATTGTTCCTTTGCAGCCTCAACTGTGCCCATGGCAGTCCATTACTTAGGACATTCTAGCTAGCTCTTTTATTTGCCTTTGAAAAGCTTAAATTCATAGGTGTCATATGCATTAGTTGGACCAGGAAGATATGAGTTCAAATACTAGCTTGGCCACAAAGCTTATTGAATGGTTTTGGGCCTGTCACTGTTCCTTAGAAAGACATACCTGTCTGTGTGGTTGTGGGGACAAATGAAGGAAGTTCTTTGGTGACAGGGCTGAGTAGAAATAAAATTATATTGTGTAGCTATTCACCACTAAAGAGAGGATTTGGTGAGATAGTAAGAGTGACATTCTGTATTCCCCAATTCACTGGATACACTCCTGTTTCATGGTACTTTCTCTACTACCATGGTCAGTCACTTGTTGTAGTTTGGCTTCTTTGAATAAACCAGGAGTAGGGACCTGTGGTCTTCCTGATGTCATTGGACAACAACTCCCATCATCTCTAGCCAATGATCATGTTGGCTGGAGTTAAAAGGAGTTGATGTCTTAACAGCATCTGGGAGGCCAAAGGTTCCTCATCCCTGAAACAATCTTTTTAAACTCAACACAGTCTGGCCTGATTCAGACCTAATGACAAACTGCAGGATGCTTCCAATCTCTTCCTTGCAGCCACACTGGATAAGGGTGGGGAGCACTTGCCCCTGAAGCTCAAGCTGTTTAATTCCTGTAGTTCTGGGTTCTGTCTAACCTGGAGCAAAATATACTTTTCTTGGATCACCTGGTAGTATGTTAGGATGCTGCAACATTAATCTTCCCTTTTTACTGGAGCCTTTTTTTTGCACTGAAGAACTTAATACTGAGAAATGTGCAAAAGAGTACTATAGTCATTGCAGAAATTGTGCTTGGTCAAAACAGGCGTTGCAAAGCAAATTGCCCAAGTGATCAGAGTTTCTATTGAGCATTGTGTATAAGTGGCATATTTACAGATTAAGGACCATCCTAATTTTTGCTCATTTTTGAGAGGTTGAAGTACTTGAGTTCCTACTCAAGTAGGAGGGGGGGGAGGATAGAGCAGTGTTTCCCAACAGGTGTTCCGCGGCACACTAGTGTGCCGCGAGACGTTGCCTGGTGTGCCGTGGGAGGGAGGCGGGCGAGTCGGGCGGTGAGAGGCGGGGCGGCGGCGGCGAGGATCCGCGTCGAGCCGGGGGCGGCTCCGCGGTGGTGGTGCCGAGGTTTCTCTCTCCATTCTCCCCTCACACACACACACAGGAAATAACACAGGATCAGCTGACAGGACCCGGCCAATGGGGCGGCGGCGGGGCAGCGCGCGCAAAAGGGAGGAGCGCGAGACAGCGGACGAGGAGGAGGCCGGCATGTCCAGGCAGCAGCAGCAACAACAGCAGCAACTCCCGGCGACGGCTCCTCAAGCCCCGGGCAACCCTACTCCCTCACCAGCCTCGGCCGCCCTCCTGCTCCACCCGCCGCCGCCTCCCCCACCGGCCACCTCGGCCCCGCCGCCGCCCCCTCCTCCGCCCGCTATCGCCGCCACCACCACAACAGCCGCCGCCGCCTCAGCTGGGCCCATGCCTGCCGGGAGCGGCGGCGGCAGCAGCAGCGCCCCGGCGCCCTTCCCTCCCGGCGTGACGCTGCGCGCTGACGTCACGGGGCTGTAATGGTGATGTGCCTCGAGATTTTTTTCATCAAACAAGTGTGCCTTTGCCCAAAAAAGGTTGGGAAACACTGGGATAGAGGACTTATTTGCAAGAAACATAGGAGGGTTGCTCCCTGCAGCCTTTTAACATCCCACGGAAGGAACAAAAATGAAAACTTGATTCTGAAAAGAGGCATGCAATACCTTAAATACATGAGTTGGGTAGAACATTGCATATGCTATTTTTATGTTGTTAAGTATATTTATTGTTTTCTCTTCACAGGTGCAAACAAAGCTATTTGAACTCAAAGAGTTGGAAAATGGCCTCTTTAACTGGGAGCCTCAGCCACAGAACACACTACTTAATGGAAATGGCAACCATTCAAGCCTCAGCAACAGCAGCAGTGAAACTGCTAACTTTAATGAGAATGCCGAAAGAGAGAATTCAGCAGATTCTGAACAAATAAATCATGAACCTCCTGTGAGTATTGGGTTTTTTTGGTTTTATTAAACAGTTAGATGCAAAACACATTATCAAGCTTGAGTTTACAAAAATAGCAAGCTTGTCTGCCAATAAGGTTTCTGTTCAAAAGCCAAGATTTATTATATTGAGATGCTTGTATAGATTGGTGCATTGTTTATCCTTTTCCAATATGCTGCCCTCAGCCAACTAGTTCATAGAGATTTGTGGGAATGTGCTACATCAGTTTCTTGTATTTGTTAACACTATTCGGAGACTTCAGTGTTCAGAATGATATGTGGGGAGGAGGCCACAATGTATGAGGCCATAGGTTTCCTCCTTCCAAAGTTCCATTCTATTGAAGGTCTTTTTCATTTTTTTTAAGCCCTCAGCATTGCAGAGGACAACCTTTTTTACCTTAATGTTCTCAAGCCATCAGAAATGGCAGAACTGGTAAAATGCTTAAGTCCATATACTAAAGCTTTTTCCAAGTTCATTTTTATCATTTGAGGTTGGTCTACATCAGTAATGGAGAACCTGTGGCCCTCCAGATCTTGCTGGACTGCAACAGGATTCCTATTGGACATGCGGGTTTGTTTGGGGCTGATGGGAATTGGGAGTCCAGCAACATCTGGATGGCCACAGGTTGCCCATTGCCTGGTCTACATCAAATTGCAACCTATCCCAACTAAACTTTGATAGCATCACCCACCTTTGGGAAATGTTACAATACAGTTGAAATATGCAAATTTCCTTAGTGCTTTGGCCCCAAGTATTCTGATGCAGCTCTTAGTGATAATTTAATTGGCCACTTTTCATGGTTTTGTGCAATCTAAATCTATTACTGGACAGAATGTGCCGTATCCAGTGTTAGTACTACTCGGTGTAGACCCATTGAAATTTAAGTACTTAAGTTAATCATATCCACTAATTTCAATGGATATACTGTGAGGAAAACCTATGTTGGATACAACCAAATAACGCTGGTTTGGTTTTGTGTCTTATTGTCCTTTCCAGATGTAATTCTCAAATGTTTCAGAAACAATATAGCACATTCCTTTTTATATAATGTGCTTGCCCACTGTCTACTTGTAGTTGCTTGTAAGGATGATGTTAGCTGTTGCTTACAAGGTTCACTTCTTAAAAGAATACATGAGTTAGCATGAGCAGCATTGGTATTGAAGGTGAATGTGTGCCAGAAATGAACAGATTGTGAACAGCAATTCTGTAAACAATATTGCTATATAGACTTGTCACTAATGGTTAGATGTGCTCACAAATTGAAATCATTACCTTTAGTACGTATCTTTTCTCACTTCAGTCTCTTAACTATCACAGTGTAAACAGAAACTTTAGCTCAGTCAGTAGAGCATGAGACTCTGAATCTCAGGGTCTTGTGTTAGAGCCCCATGTTGGGCAAAAGATTCCTGCATTGCAGGTGGTTGGACTAGATGACCCTCATGGTCCCTTTCAATTTTGCAGTTCTGTGAATAATTCTATGGATCATTCTGTGTGTAAACATACTTTCCCCCTCAAAAGGCCAGGAATAGTCCAGAAACAACACATGCAGAAGCAGAAGCAGAAGAAGCGGAGGTTGTGCCACCAGATGTTACCAAAAAAGTGAGTTTGTAGAGCACTATAAAATGCCTCATTACATATAGTATTGTATGAAACTTAATGCATTCCTTAATTCTGCAGGAATGGGTGTCAGGTTAGTGAAGCAATTTGGTGCTGACTCACTGACTTGGATCCAGAGTAGCCCTTTTGCAAACGGAACTGTCTATCCACTGAGTTTTTCCCATTCTTCCTGCAGATTCCTGCAGACTTCTGTGCTATCTCCAACCAAATGAAGCAGAGTTTATTGGGGGTGGGGGGAATTTGAGGAAATTGTTCCTTTCTCCTCTCCCTCCCAACCCCCAGTGAGTGAAAGATTGAATTCTACTTTAGACAATTAGAAAGTGGGATGGATCCCGTGAAGTTGCATCCCTCTCATACTTAATTCCATGTATGTAAAATAGTGTAATTACTGATGCCACAGATGGGATGAGGAGATTTGTACAGTTGTGCAATATATTTCTTTCCTACTAGGGAGATCCATTTAATGAAGAATCCCATCAGCTCTCTGATCAGGCTGAAGGCTCCAATTTAGACTTCTTTGAGGCTGACCCCTTTGTTGGTAGTAAGTTATCTTTCATTCTGTTTGTATTTATTGTTTATGACTACTTTTGTGTTATGTGTAATTATGTAATATTTTCATGTTGTAGGTTGCCTTGAGCATGGTTTTAACTATGGAAAGGTACCATGCAAATAAAATGATATATGTATGTAGCCATTCATTGAAAAAAGTGTTTAATGTCATTAAGCTGAATTTCCATTAGGTTATGTGAACATAGGTAGATAACAATAGATATTCCCGCCCTCCTACACACACACACACACACACACACACACACACACACAGGCGTGGAGTGCTTAGCACTGTCTGGGAATGTGAAGAAACAACAACAAAAAGTGATTCTGAACCCATCATGCCAAAAAACGGGTGAAATAACACCGAAGTCACATTTCAGTCCGGTATCCCAAAATCAGTGTGGACCTCCACCTTGGGATGATATCTTGAGAGGTGGCTAAACCTATGCAAGAGAGGGTGAAGTCACACCAAAGTCAGATTTCAGTCTGCCATCTTGATTCAAAATGTTGTTTGGCATCCAAATGTCAATTAAGAGTGCTGCCCCCTTCCCAGGAACCCTCAAAAGGTGTTACATACAAGGTCATAGAGAGAACAAATAAACAAATGAACACATCATGAACACATCATTTCCTAAAATATATAAAGTAGTAGTATATGTGGTACAAATTGATATTCTCTAAAGGCTTGGATTTCATTCTAAAATGTTATGTCAGTTCTGGTACTGTTCAATTTAAGTCTGTCTGAGCAGTTTACAGCTAAATACAATAAAATATAGAAAGGAAACAAAAGAGACAAATGAGAATAAAAATAAAAGAGCAAAGGAATAAGGGGAAAACTTCAGTGAAAATTCTAATTCAAGTGAAAGGTCTTGAGGGAGGCGGGGGAGGAAGGAACCCTACCTTGGGCAGGTTTTCCTTTTAGCTCTGCTTTGTTTTCTCAACATCACCTTTCCCCCCTTGCTTTCTCCAGTTTTCAAAATTGCATGTGCATTGTTGATAGACTGTTGTGTTCAGGAAGTAAAATAACTGGTATGCAGAACCTTCTCTGTGGTTACCATGCAGTGATGTGTATTTGGCTATAATATTTCTTACTAAATGAGGGAAATAACAGCAGGAAAATGGTTCTTTTAAAATATTGATACTCTTGAATTGCTGTTTTGACCATTTTGTGGTTAGCATTTGTGAGGTGAGTCTTGGCAGACTGCGAGGACCCAACCATGTGTGTTGCATACTAATGCATATCAAAGTGCTCTAACTCTGGGGTGTGGGAGGGAGAGCATAGCCAAGACCTTTTCAAGAACTGGGAATTTAGAGCAGAGAAATAGCAGGGACAGAAATGTTTTAATAGCCCAGTGCCTTTCCCAGGGTTTCAATAAAAGTGTGTGTGTCCTTGCCACCCCAGGGAGCTTTCACATGAAGGAGAGGATCAAACCAGCCCCATAGATATCAGTGCCACAAAAGTGAGCAGTCCTTTGTTCTTTTCGTGATGCTTCTCCCTTTACCTCCTAATAGGCAAGCTCATCTCATTTTGAAACTGTATGAGAGCACTGAAGAAGAAAACAAGGTTGCACTTAGTTGTAGGAGCTGTTCAAGTGGTTCTGTGCAGGGATGCAATTCCTCCCATGTCCTTTGATGTCAAAGCTCATAGCATACATACCTGAGAGCTTCTGCAACAGTTAGGTGAAGGAAATGAAAGGAGGATGAAGGGCAGATAAAAATTTTAGATGAGTGGGAATACAGGTTGAGCTCCCGCAATACCCCATGTATGGCCTTTGTTGTATATAGTTGCACAGAACCGTTTGATACTCCTTCACAGGTAATTAGAGGTTTGTTTTTGCCCCTAAAGGTCTGTACAAGTGCTAGGGAAAATATTTACATGTGATGTTTCACTCTTTAAAATAGGTGATCCTTTCAAGGATGACCCTTTTGGGAAGATTGGTGAGTTACATTTTTTTTTTTAAAGTGCACAAGCAGGACATTTGAGGAGCTCGTTGGGGACTGTAATTTTTTATTTGGAGTAAAAATGGAAGAACTGGAGCTCTATATGAGTTCAGCCTTAGCAGGTTTCCCAAACAAATGTTACCTGTGATGGAGAACTCAATTACATTAGGCAACACAAGGGTGCTCACTTTGCAGAGGAAGCTATGGGAAATGCTGAGCTTATTAGAACAAGGAGTAACCCAACTTTGGGCACACAGATCTCCTAACATCAGAAAGTGCTTTGTCTATGAAGTGCTTGAGGCTGAGACCCAACATCTTCTACTAACTGGCATGTGGTTATGGCATCCTATTACTTGCCTATTTGTACCATTTAAGGGAAGCAGAAGGGAGTTCTCCAGAGGTTCTGTGAACAGATTTTGGGAGGGGAAAATTCAGGAATCATCCAGTCCAAGCTTACCAAGCAGCTAGAAAATTCTAAATGTTGTTGCCATGAGATCTGTTTTCCTTCTCTTATCCCAGTGCATTGAAGGCATCATTGTAGAACATTTTCTTCAGAACCTTTTCATAATGTTTACTCCCTTCTGCTTTTTGTTGATTAATGGTTTGGTCATCTTTGCCATCTTCATAGAGGATAAAGATCAGTTGCTGGGAATTGCAGGTGGGGAGAGGGTTGTTGTGCTCTGGTTCTGCTTACCAGCTGGTCTCTGTAAGAACAGGATGCTGGACTAAATGGGCTTTTGGCCTGATCCAGGAAGGTGGGTTCTTGGGTTCTTACCTTCTCTGCTTTTAAAACTGCTGAACATACACCCTCTGCCAAGCTGATGTTCCTAGAGAATGCTACCTCTCCCCTCCATTCACCCTCAGATTTTCCTAATTATTTTTTAACTCTTCTTCCTGCTTCAAGCTTTTAGAGGTTAGAAGGTATTTATACAATGTGTTTCTTGTACATGCAAGCAGCCCTAGCTTTTTTCTGTGTCAGCACTAACAACAAATTTTAATGTGTGATTCAGGCAATAAATGATATTAGTATTATTATTATTATTTTATTATTATTATTTATTATTATTATTATTACTATTATTATTAGTATTGTTATTATTACTTTATTATTATTTTATTATTACTTTATTATTTTATTATTATTAGTATTATTATTGTTTTATTATTTTATTATTATGTAAGCAATTATGTGGTGCCATGGACTGAAGAAGAGGTAGTTGAAGCAGTAGCTAAAGTTCCTGTTAGCAGGGTGAATATCCAAACATGTCATAGCATATGCTCATGTAAGTGCATACTCAGAGAAGGCAAGGACTGCTTACATTGGCATTTTGCATAAGCCATATTTAGGTGAACGCTTCAAGTGAGAGGAAGCATATAACAAGCTAGCCCCTATACTGGGCCTTTGTGCAAAACAGAGCATTGTAGTAGATAGGCACTACTTAAATGAGCAAGATTACTGTGCACGTAGTTCTATAAGAGAATGCAAAACATTTTGAGCAAGTGAATGCAAAACATAACTTCAGTAATAAATCTTGACTTGGTTTTCTTTAAGATCCTTTTGGTAGTGATCCTTTCAAAGGTTCAGATCCTTTTGCAGCTGACTCCTTTTTCAAGCAATCATCCACAGATCCTTTTGGAAGTATTGACCCCTTCAGTGCAACCAGCAACAGCAATAATTCCACGGTAATTCTGGAAGAAGTACATGTACATCTATTGGGGTATTGAACTGAAGCACCACCATAGTGTTTAAATAGGGAATTCTGCTAGTTTCTCTAACTCAACGAACATGTGTGTTTTAAATGCAATAGGCTGTTGGCAATTGATCTCTGCAGCTGTATTGCCATTCTTTTATGACATCTTGAAGTGAAGTGCTTCGCCTAGAGTCTAGAAATATTAGATCATATGATATTTGGAAATGAATAAATAGAGAGGTGTTGTAACAGGAAATGTTCAGAATTACTGTTCCCAGTTCCCATTTTTAAAGAAGGGTTTACTCACTTGGTAGCTATTTTGATCCATGAAAGATGTAACATGATATAACCAGCACTTGACTGTGTAACAGTTCAGGTGATTTCTGCAGAGTGCTTGTGTTTTTAAAAACTTTGCATGGATAGCAGCTGGGCTTTGGTTGACATAGCCAGCAGACTTAATAAGCATCTCTGGATCCTGGCAGCTTCAAACAAAACATTTGTTTTAATACTACTGATTTGAAAGTAATTTTCCAGATAGTTTAAGTAAAAATGCCTGGAAGGAATATACTTTAAAAGGCACAAGGGCAGCTGAACGTTCAAATTTCAATCTAATGTGTGATTGGTTTCTTAAAGAAAGAAATCTCTGCCTTCATGGGAGATTGATGCAATTTTTGAGAGCAAAACTAATATTTTCTGTATTCTTCAGCAAATAATTAAGGATGACATTAGCATAGGATTTTATTTTTTTAAAAAAAATTAAAATATTGACCCTTTGGCAAATAATAGCTTATCTAATTAAGAATCTTGATGGTCTGAAGCAAACAGCTTTAATGGATTTTAACTTTTAGACAGAAACACTGAAGTATAATGATCCTTTTGCTCCTGGTGGAATTGCTGTTACTACATCAAGTGATACAGGTAAGGCTTGAAGTGGGTTTTCAAGCTGTGGCTTCTGGTGATCACGGCCTATGGCTTAGCATAATATCTGAACTGAACATTTCTCCTCATGGAAAATTCTGGGCTTAGATAGGAATTAACAGACTGAAAATGAAAGCAGATAAACACCTTCAAACTATGACTTGTCTGTGTTTGGCTGCTTAAATTCATGATTTGGGTTCTGAGCTATGGTTAATACATAATGAGCCTTGGTGTGATGTCTGATTGGCGCTTTTCAGGCACATGCAAAGAACACAACTTTTCTGTGGCTGCAGATCTAGTGTTGTAACAGAGATTGAGTTGACAAGAGAACCCAAATGCATTTCAGTTAGATGCATAATGAAGAGAGCTTTGTAAATGACCATTTGTCTGCTTAGTTGAGCACAAATAAGATAACCAACTTATGGGAAACAATTGAAGTTGATGCTTGCCACTCAGTTCAAATGACTGACATAGAGGTATAAACAGGATAGCTGATACTATTTTTGAGGACTAAAACTTAATTTGCAAACCTGGATAAAGATGTACCCGTTTCTGGGAGCAAAAGGAGATTGTGGCTGTCTCCCTCATGCCCTGCCAGTGTGTTTGTAAAAGTAGATACACTTTTTGATTACCTTGATTCAGCAAGGTAATATTGATATTCTTGGTTGTGACAATGGACTAATGCATTGCTAAATATATGGCACGCAAGTCAGAGGTTTATTTCACTGATATAGTAGCCTGGCTTACCATTCAGTTACCAAAACTGGGACACTGAAGAGTTATGTATAGTTTCTGTGAAATAGAGAAAGTAAAAGAATCACCCACCTTGAGACTTCATTTAAAATCATGTTTATAACACTTCCATGAGATCTGCATGTCTTGTAAGAATTCCGCAAAATTATTTTCTATTGCTCTTTAACAATGTATCCAGTACTGTAGAAAACAAGGCTTGATCCTTATCAAATCTCATTGGTTTGAATTTGAATATGAACTTTGAGTAACATTTATGCCACCTTGTGAATTTACTTATACTGAGTTCTTTTACCACCTTGTAGTTTAAATTATAGTGATTAAGTATTATTTTTTTATTATTATTATTATTATTATTATTATTATTATTATTATTATTATTATTATTATTTTATTATTTCTATACCGCCCTTTATCCAAAGATCACAAGGTAGTTTATAATATAAAATCACCAAATACATAACATAAATAAGATTATGGTGGTGAGGCTATCAACCCTAACTGGGTGTTGCCTATAACTGGTGTAAGATCCAAAAGATTCAATGTAAAATAGACTCATCTCCTCTCTTGTCTAGCTTTTGTTAGTCAATGAATTAACTTTTCTTCTCTGTTGCTTATTTTAGCTACAGATCCCTTTGCCTCTCTGTTTGGAAATGAATCATTTGGAAGCGGCTTTGCTGACTTCAGCACATTGTCAAAGGTAATTTGAAATGATTAATGCCTGTGGAAAAAGCATAAAATTGCTGCAGTAACCAACACACTAGAGACTCCTACATACGAGGGTACAAAACACAACTAGCAGATGCTGAATCTAAATCAACAGGTCACGACTTCTCAGATTGATTCCCCATTTTAAGCTACTGTGAGCCTCATTATTTCTGAGATTACTTGCTTTGTGAACTGCCGTGAGCACAATTCAATTAATGGAAAACTACACCTACTATGAGTATAGGCGCTTGCATAGTCTCATTGACTACCTTACTTTCTTCTGCTTCCATTCCAAGATTTATATATCCTTTTTAGAGTGTTTCTGAAGCTGCTATATTTGAATTCTTCTCAACAGCATGGTAGTCAAGCAAGCAAGTTAGCTTTCAAGAAATGAAAATTGCTCCAATCGTAATCATAATTGTAATTTATTAATACCCTGCCCATCTGACTGGGTTGCCCCAGCCACCCTTGGCGGCTTCCAACCAAAATACAGGCAAAACAGCTAAACAACAACATCATCAAACATTAAAAGCTTCCCGAAACAGGGCTGCCTTCAGATGCCTGTGTCATGTGGAAGTCACTCCACACACATGTTGTTATACATGGAATAGCTCTCACACAGTTCTGTTTTTCCTGTGGTGATCATGCTGCTTGTGCAACGAATCCAGCCTCATCTTTAACTGCTGTGAAATTATATAAGAGCAACAGAGCATGTATGTGACTAGTTCTGACTACTGCAGCTTGTGTACAAGACCACAAAAGTTACTAGCCTGCAAAAGCGTTTAGTAGCTGTGATGACTTGTGTATGCTCTTCACAATAAACACCCTCTGCTCACTCAGAGAGATATTTACAGTTCTTTATTTTACATATGTACAAGCAGCACATTACAATCATGCGTCTGAATCATCCGGTTCAGATTTGGGGAGTGGTCTTCTCCGGCTTCTCCTCCAACAGAAAAGGTGGGGAAGTTTCATGGGACGTCTCTGATCCCTGCGCTTTAACCCTCTCCCTTCCTGTGCAGACGGCACAGGAACGTGCTCTCTGTCTGTTCCTGAACTTCCTGTGCGGTGCTGGGGCTGTGCTTCAGCATCGGAGAGCCTTCCCACCTCCTGGCTCTCTCCCTCTTTCCTTTCCATCACTTCCTCTCTGTTTCCCTCTGACTGTTCCCACTCTGACCCTTCTCCCCCCACCCCCTGCCTCAAAGGCGTTCCTTGGCAGTCCCATGACAGTAGCCTGCTGTGTTCTCTGCTTGGCACAAATGAAAGTCCATTTTTTTGGTCCTGCCATTACTCTCCATGGCACAGGAATATAATTTAAAAGTATGAACATCTGCAGACATCTGCAGTTTGCCAGTGCATGAACTCCTGTTTTTTTATGGCACTTGAATAAGCACTGTTTTATGGTAGAAAACGAACATGATAGCCATGTCCTCTCTGCAAGCTATGTTGTTAAGCAAAACAGTAGCTTTTCCTGTTTTTGTTGCTGTCTGTTTGTTTTTTAGGCAAATAATGAAGATCCATTTAGTTCATCTACAACAGGCTCTGTCCACAATGTGGTCATAACTAAAAATGTGTTTGAGGAACCTCCAGCCAAAAGTGAAGATGTACCTCCTGCTTTGCCTCCTAAAACTGGAACACCTACCAGACCTTGTCCTCCCCCACCTGGTAAGAACCAGTACTAAGTGTCTGTGTGCTACTCTTTGGTTTAAAGATGTCTTTATGGCTGTAAGAGAGGAAAGAGCTTCTAATTTAGTAACCAACTAATTCCTTTACTACTTCTATTTCTTACATAATTTTCAGCCGTCCTTCTTAATTTAGGTAATCTTTACTTAGATACATGTTGGGAGCCATAAATTTTGAAGAGAGGCTGTAACTTTTAAATTGCTGTGACAGTGCTACTGTAGAAGCTGGTTGCTGAGTAGTTTATTGAATTTGATAATGCAAGCTGGTTTAAACCAGTTTTAAAATAGATTAAATTAAGCATTTTTTTTTAATTTGAATAAAAGAACTGGCTCTTACCCACACTGAACCACTTAAAAATGGAAAAAATTGGGAAGAATGTACATACAAACAAACCCTGAAAAACGTGGAAGGTTTTAGAAATCAGATTAATTTATGACTACCAGCACTAAGGATTTTTTGTGGGGGTTTTTTGGCTATATAATGAGATGGTGTAACCTAAAACACTATTGTACACTGGATAAATATTTCTGCCACACTCATAATCATGCTAAAGTGATTATTTTGATGTAGGAAAAAGGCCTATCAACAAATTGGAGTCTTCGGATTCCTTTAAACTGAATGATCCCTTCCAGCCCTTCCCAGGCTGTGATGGTTCCAAAGAACAGGAAGCTGACCCATTTGCTCCCACTGGTGTGTGCAAAGAGATGGACACCAGCAATTTTGCTAATTTCAGTGCTGTAAGTAAACAGGATGGGGAGGCATCAAGCTAACTCTAATGACTTATTTTTGTGAAGAACAATGAACATTTCCAGACTTAAATTGAGTGAAATGGGTTTCATACCGCAATGCAACGATGTAGCACATATTAATGTTAGTAGTGCCTCTCTAAAAAAAGGGTACATTACCACTTCCTTCTGGGACAAATGCAGCCAGTTGCAGCAGATTCTTAGTTGCACGTTTATGTATTATTTAGCTTCACATGAATAATTGTTACCTTTCCCAGTCTTCGTACAAAGCTGTAAGTACACATTGTGCCTCAGGGTTTAATGTCTGTACAGTATATCAAACTGCAGTGCATCATTTATCTTCAAAGCATATGTTAAGGTCACAGTTAGGCAGTTAGAAAATAAGCAGCACAACCTTTACATTGTACTTGTAGCTACCATTTGAAGGCTTAATCCCCTGCAAGATTCATAAATACAAATTGATAGTGTGACAAGGAAATCTTGTCCCTGAGCTCCTTTTTTGGCAACCAGCCATACAGCTAGGCCCTGTCTGCTGCCTCCGCTGTAAGATTAGTCTGGGGGAAGGGCCCAGGCCCAGGGACAACTGATGCTGCAGCAGGCTTTGTAGGCAAGGCATCTTAAAGGCCAAAACAATAGGGGAGGGTGGTAAGGATTTGTTCAGGAGACCGACTCAAGGGAATGAACAGCCCTAGCCATAAACTATTATAAAAAGGGAAACTACCGAAAGTAAACATCCTCATTGTATAGAACACTTCAAGATAAGGCACAGATCTGTCAACTTGGCATGCCACCCGTCCCTTGTTAGTGCTGAGTGATCTGTAAATGAGTGAATAGGTACAATGCACATGAAAGAGAGATGTTATTTTCCAAGGAGCGCAGAATTAAATTTCAAGTACTTGAAGGTAGGAAGAATGGAGCAATCAACCAATCAACACTGTAAAGGATTTCTGGGTCAAGTTAGTGAGAACATGTATTTATGTCAGTTTTTATCCTGCCTTCCTACAACTGTGCGCCCAAGGAGGAATGACAAAACAAAATACAGCAAAATAAAACTTACCAAAAAAATTATAAAGCAAGCTGTTAAAGGCATAAATAGATGAAGCTATCTGCCACCACCAGCAGAGCACACACAGCAGCCTGAAGGTCTTGTCTTATCAACATCTTCATCTGCTAGCAGAAGGTCACTAGACTGGAGGCTAAACAGGCTTCTTTAAGAAGGGAGTTCATCAGCCATTGAAAAGACCATTTCTTGCATTCCCAGCAAACCTGATGTTGACTGGATGCAGAAAGGGATGCTCTCAGAAATATTACTAGCCAGGCAGACTTATATTGGAGGAGGTGGTCTTTCAATCAGCCAGGTCTTTAAAAGTCATAACTAGCATACTGAATTCTCCCTGGAAACCAATATTCCCAGTAACTGGCTCCTAGTCAATAGCCTGGCTGTATCATCCTAGAACACCTATAGCAGTTACATTTCAAAGACTGCTTCCTATAGAACACATGACAGTAATCTGATCAAGATGTAACTAAGACATGTGTCAAGATGGCCAAATCTGATGATTTAAGGAATGAGTGCAGTTGGCACACCAGCCTCAGCTATGTAAAATCTCTTTCTTTCTTTCTTTCTTTCTTTCTTTCTTTCTTTCTTTCTTTCTTATCCCACTTTGCCTCAAATGATCTCAAGGCGGTGTACATAGCTCTCTTCCTCCCCATTTTATTGTCACAACAATCCCATGAGGTAGGTTAGGCTGAGAGTAAGTGACTGGCCCAAGGTTATCCAGTGAGCTTCATGGCTGAGTGAGGATTTGAACCCTGAGTGAGGATTTGATCCTAAGTCTGACACTCCCAACCACTACATCACACTGGTTCTCTGTGCCAGTACCTGAAAAAATGAACTGTGTCGTATGTTACCATAACATTTTCCTTAGTAAACGGAATCATCTTTATATCTTACTACTCTGTTAATCAGTGGGTCATAGCGGTGGTGGACTTGGGATTTCTTAACTTGCTTTATTGCATGATGGTCGCTGGGATGTAAACCTTTGGGGAGGAACAGTAACGTGGTGCTCTTGATTATTTTGAAGGCCTTTCTTTAATTAAATATGTGTACTTGGATTGTTGGGTGGTTTTAAATAAGCATTATATATAATATAATCCTTCTCTTTAATTAACAGTTTAAAGTAACTGTGCCAAAGATCCAATAGTCCAAACTCTTACAATGGACTTACATCTTTGCAAGCTACATCAAATGCACACTTTCAATTTTCTTTGAGTGTTTGGGGCAAATGAAAATATTATTTTTCTCCTCTTAATCAAACAATTGAAACAATGAACTAGATAAATCATAGATGCCGACCAAACACCCATTTAAATTCTAAGTGATGATATAATTTAAACCAACTGGGGACAGAAACTTCTTTAAACACTTGATTTTTTACCTCCTCAGTTAACAAATCCATGGTTTCTCTATTTTTAGTATCCTACTGAAGAAGATATGATTGAATGGGCAAAGAGGGAAAGTGAGAGAGAGGAGAAAGAGCGTCTTGCAAGGTTGAAACAACAAGAACAAGAAGATTTAGAATTAGCTATTGCACTCAGTAAATCTGAAATATCAGAAGCATGAAGAATTGCCACAACCATTTGTCCCTTGCCCTGTATGTGTATAGCTTAATCAGAAGATGCTTATGCACAGGGAAGTACAAAAGGCTTTAAATTCCTGCAAATGTGATTTTTGAGCAATGTAATGTCTTATTTGTAATTTTTTTCATATTCACTTTACTCATCTGGCTAGTCTTTTTTAATAAAGCGAAGTTCCATTTGTACTTACATTGATATTCTTGTGTAGTATATAAACCATTACACCAAAGTAAGTTCTTATAATGCAAAAAAGACAAATCTGTATTAAGGCACAGCAATGCATTTTTGAAAGATCTCAGAAGGCAATTCTGACTCCAACCAAGTTCCCCTTTGATACATGCCTTATGCAGTGTTGAAGATCTAGAATGTGCAAGTGTGTCTAACAACATAAAATGAGTGAGTGCATTGTATTGCCTTTAAACAAATGGATAGGTCATGTGTTACTGATATTTCCCTTAAAAAATATTAGATGGCTTGTTCTAAGTCTTGATTAGCTTTCTTTTCAAAAGGGCCAATTTTTGCCAATTACTATAATACTGAATTATTTAGGTCTCCCAGGTGGCCCAGTTAGCAAAGTACATTTTCACCTTGTAATCAAATCTGGCCATGTAGCCAACCAAACTGTAGTTTATGGCAAATCTTCATGTACTTAAAAATTGCTGATAATCCTACTTCTTTCTTGCTAAAATGTTCAGATCTGGTTATCACAGGTATTAGAAATCTATTGTATATTTTAGAGACGATGATAATTGAGGTTAGGTCTATGGAGTGCCTTTATATCTGTGGGCTTCCTTTTAATGAAGGCTCTTCTTCTAGAGTGGATATCTAACAGAAAATCTAGATTCCAGATGCAACTAGTGTTATCTGAAACTTTTAACTGCCATTTTGCCTACTATCAGGTATTTTAAAATGACCTTTTAGGATTGTTCCAAGGAGATTTCTAAGATTACACTGTTTGGCCAAGTTCATTGTTAAGAACTCTGATGCCCCACTGCTAATTGAGCCAATTTCTTATGTGAAATATGCAACTTAAATTGGCAAGTTGACAGCAGAATTTGAAATAGGGTAGGAAGTAGACTACATAAAGATATAGTTTACAACAGTCGGTTGCTGTTGTGTATAATTTATTGAATGCCAACTGATAGTTGCACCTTAAAAATAAATTTCCTTTTATAGTAACGAAGTCAAAATTGAATGTTAATGAAAGTAAGTTATTATCTAATATGTTCTGTTCTGCAGGATGTTAAACTCATTCCAAATGACTCGTTTCACTTCCATCTTCAATACATGCATAGTTAGGCTGCAGCCACACAAAACTGGTGGTTCTGCTTCCCCCCTCCCAAAACACTGTGGTATTTGTGCCTCGAATTAAGAGTTTTTAAATGATTTTTCTTCTGCTGCAAGGAGTTGCATAGTTACCACTATCAGGATGAAACTTTTCCAGTTACCTGTGGATGCTGCTGCAAGAGACTTTTTAGGGAGGTAGTTTTTGCTCAATTTTCCTATAAATTGAGATCAGTTCCGAGAAACTTTTGCACTAGGAAATGAGCATTTTAAAACACCTGCTCAAAAAAGTAACCTAGCAAAACCTCTTGCAAGTATTAATGTTCATAATTTATCTACACAAATTTTGTATTAACATTAATCGTGCATATTGTATGTTTAACTGGACTACATAGATTTTTCCTTTTTTGTTAAATGTATACTTTGTGGACCAATACAATATCTGTGTGTGTATATATTATACATATAAATATATATATATTCAAGCTTTCTTGTATAGGATTTAAAGTTCTGAGTCACTTGATGTTACATTTCATGTTACTGACTGATCACAGAACCTTTACTCGAAGGCTTCTAAATAAACCACTGCTGTGTCAGCTTAAATGGCATTACTGTTAAAGTTTTAAAAGGCTTTTAATAACTTGTTCAGGTGGGGTTAGCCTCTATTTATAGACCTTTGTTTAAAAATTCTAAAATAGCTTGTAATTATGAATAAAACAGTTTAAGTATATTATGTTTCGTCTGGTTTTTGTTTTTACTTTTAAGTAAACTGTACAGTGTCTTGTGGAAGTATACAGATATGAAACATCACAACTTTAGTTTTGGTTTGAAAATGAATTTTAAGTGAACTTTCCATTCCCTAAAGTATGTTTTTTTGAGAAGCTACTCAAATGTATTATTTCTGTACAGAGTTTGGATTTTGTAGTTCACAGTGGGTGGCGCTGTGGGTTAAACCACAGAGCCTAGGGCTTGTCGATCAGAAGGTCGGCGGTTCGAAGCCCCGCAATGGGGTGAGCTCCCGTTGCTCAATCCCAGCTCCTGCCAACCTAGCGGTTCAAAAGCATGCAGTGCAAGTAGATAAATAGGTACCGCTCTGGCGGGAAGGTAAATGGCGTTTCCATGCGCTGCTCTGGTTCACCAGAAGCGGGTTAGTCATGCTGGCCACATGACTTGGAAGCTGTACGCCAGCTCCCTCGGCCAATAAAGCGAGATGAGTGTTGCAACCCCAGAGTCAGCCACGACTGGACCTAATGGTCAGGGGTCCCTTTACCTTTACCTATTCAATAGCTCAAAGTGGGTATTAGCATCCTAAACATCAGACAAGAAATAGATCCCTACCCCCAAAGCTTTTGAAACCTACATGGGGACAATAGAAACAGCAACAAATGGTGGGTGATACCTGACTATGTCATTCACATGAATGACATAGTTACTTCTAAAATTCAATCATTTGTGGTTAAGTCCTGATACAGATCTAGCCTCCAAATTAGACAGCATCGGTTTGCCTCTTACTTTCATAAATACATATTTAAGAGCACAAAAAATGCATCATGTATGAATGAAGAAGTGCTTATTTGCAAAGGCTTGGCAAAGCTCCCCTGCGATGGAGAGACTGAAAGCGGGAGAAGACGAGTTGGGGGGAAAGAAAGGTGGCAAGTGTCCATTCTGCAAGGGAAGAGGGGAGGAGACGTTATTGCTGTTGTGAAACATGTTTAGAGAATTGGGAAAGGGGGACAAGCTCTGCAAGATCTAAGTAGCCTTGGCTAATGGATGAACTGGTTTAACCATTGTTATGGGGGGACACAAGGGGGGGAAATAAAGAAAGAGGGGGGGGAGAACAGCTTCCCTTGGGAGTACCCTGGCGATAATAATAATAATTTATTATTTATACCCCGCCCATCTGGCTGTCTTGGAGTTTCCTTCCTGTCCTGCCAGCCCAAACCTAGAAGCTCCCTCTTGCCTGAGCTGGCGCCACACCCTTGACCCGAGGCGATGAGCTGCAGCTGCTTTCCTTTATCACGCCGGTTTATCAAGTACGCGGCTGCCTCCGAGAGACCTGCAGAGGGCGGTCGCTCCCCTGAGAGGCCTCAGGATGAGGAGGGAGCAGGCGGCGGCTGCGGCCGGCAACTTTATAGGGGAGGAGCCGCCACCCAGCAGCGCGGAGACCTTGCTCTGGAGCCGCCTGCCTCCACTTTCCCGGCGTTATGAGTTTGCCGCTGGCTTTCCAGGCGGAGCGGGATTTTTTTTTACCTCAGCAGCAGCTCGCTTCATCTCGAGACGAGCCTAGCGGAGCCTCATGGACGCGCAAAGTAGCCGCAGCAGCAGCAGCAGCAGCAGCAAGAAAAAGGAGCTGAGGTACTTACTCTGGGGGAGGTGGATCCTGCCTTCGGTTTAGCTAGGTTGGCGCGCTTGTGTTTCATGAGCAAGCTGCCTTGGCAGGCAAGAAACCAACAGGTGAAGCTGTTCCCGGCATGCATGTCGACATTTGCAAATAAACCTGCCGGGAAGTTTGCAGCTGCTGAAGCCAATATGAGCTTGTTTGTTTGTTTGCTTGCTTGCTTGCTTGCTTGCTTGCTTGCTTGCTTGCTTCAGTTGTTGTTGTTGTTGTTGTTGTTGTTGTTATTGTTATATCTCGCGTTTTCTTCCAAAGGTGCTCAAGGTGGTGTGTGCCTGGTTCTCCCCTGCCTCATTGAATCCCCACAACCGCCCTTTGGGCTGAGAGGCAGCGACTGGGCCAAGAGCCCTTGCCTCCCAAGTAGTAGTAGTAGTAGTAGTAGTAATAATAATAATAATAATAATAATAATAATAATAATAATAATAATAATAAAAAATTTATTTATACCCCGCCCATCTGGCTGGGTTTCCCATAGCCTGATATTTAGCATTGTTATGTGGATTGAGTGTATTTCCCACCCCGCTTCCTGACTGTAAACTGCTGGGGTTGGTGTGTGTGGAAAAGCATTAAATGTAAAAAGAAAAAAGAAAGGTAGTAACCCTGAGGTGAAACCGAAATAGAGTGTGTATGAAACCCCTGGAGAGCTGCTGCCAGTCACTGTCAACAATACTGATGGACTAACAGTCTGACTCGGTGTAAGTCAGCTTCCTAAATTCCTAAGGCAGTTACATAAATGTTTAGAAATGGCAGGTGAAAGGGGATGCGCTACAGTATTGCCACTTTATGTAAGTTAAGGCGACATATATTGTAGGTACATACTTTCCTGTGTTTATGTCAGGTGAATCTACCGCCAGCCTGAAAATAAATGTTGCAAGCAAGTGGGATTCCTGACCTCCCTGCTATGTGTGTGCAAATTTCTTATTGTGCAAATAAGAAATATTTAGGGTGTGCATGCTAAATTTTGTTCTTGCTCAGGTGCCATATTACCAAAGTCTGCCCCTTGTTTCTCCTAATGTTCAACTGAAATCTACCCTTCTGTAACTTAAGCCCCATGTCCAAGTGTTTTTCTTCTGTTTTGTCTTGTATCAGTGGTTTCCCCTGAAAAAACTGCGTTTTACTGCAAACGCTTTTCTCCTAGCACTTTCCCCGGGAAAACCTGCGTTTTACTGCAAACGGCAATCCAGGGAAGACTTGATTGCTGTTTGCTCCAATTCAGCGGTAAAACACAGGTTTTCCCGAGGAAAGTGCTAGGAGAAAAGCAACAACAACACTCGGACATGGAGCTTTAAAGTCTGGGCCTGTGCCCACTGGGTAGTGAATGGTGATCCAGAAAAAGGTGGCAATTCCAGGTTTTCCCCATTTTGATTAGCCCCATTGTGTCCACCTTCTGATTGTGGTCTCCAGTATGTTCAGATCAAATTACAAAATTCTTGCTATATGAAACTGGTTGCTAAGTTATGAGGAGAAAGCACTTTTCACGTGCTCAGAAGGTACCCTTTTCGTTTTTACTTCAAATATTTTCAGGGCTAAGCTTTGCTGTTGAGGGACAGGAGGTGGGAATGCTGGAAACAATGTTCCATCCTTGTCCCACAAACCCAGTTTTTTAAAAACCTAGAATATTTCTCTTCCATCACTGCCAAAAGCTCAGTGTGTTTGTGTGTGAGAGCCTGCTTAGGTTGAATGTGCTGCCAGCTTTCTACAAAGCACAGGAGGAGATGTAGACCTATTAAATGTTAAACAGGACTTGGTAAAGGACAGGATATGCCAGAATTGATGATCTCTTTAATGTGCTTATTTGTTATTGAATTATTTATAAGCTTTTCAGTTGGCTAAAATGACAGAGACAGTTAAAGAAAATTACACTTGATCTTAGTCAAAAGGCCGAGAAGAAAATTAACAGTTGTGGGGGACCATTGTTCATTTTCTCTCTAGTTTTGGCAAGTCATGAGTTGGCTGCTCATATTGGATTACTATGGTACCTCGGGTTAAGAACTTAATTCGTTCTGGAAGTCCGTTCTTAAGCTGAAACTCTTCTTAACCTGAAGCCATAGGCGCCGACTCCATGGGGCTTGAGGGGGCCCGAGCCCCCTCAAAAATTCGTTTGGGGGGGGCTCCGCCCCCCCAATAATCTCCGGCGCCCCTCCAGCAGAGCGCCATCGCCGCCCCTCCCCCAGCCCAAAATGCACAGGGAGGGGCGGGCTGCATGCCTCCTGCCCTCCCTCCCGAGCAAAAGCTCCACCCAATTTCCTTTGGAGCTGATTAATAGGCACAGCACGCTCTCCCCTATTCGCTCACGAGGAGGCGGCGCCACTTTATTTGCATATTCATGAGCTTATTTATTATTCGTGAGCTTTCCCGGGCCCCCCCAATATTTTTTATAAGTCCGCGTCCCTGCCTGAAGCACCACTTTAGCTAATGGGGCTGCTGCTGCACCGCTTCTGCGAGATTTCTGTTCTCATCCTGAAGCAAAGTTCTTAACCTGAGGTATTATTTCTGGATTAGCAGAGTCTGTAACCTGAAGTGTCTGTAACCTGAAGCATATGTAACCCGAGGTACCACTGTATTGTTAAGTTTGCTCTGTTTTCATAAAGTCTTCAGAGGGTTGAGAAGGGCTCTGTGCAATAGGTCAAAAGCTGTTGAGCACTTGAATAGGAGAGAAAGGGTTTGGGCACTATGCTGTATGAAGGAAAGTCTTTCATTCAAAAGCATGTCAAAGTCAAGTAGATAAATAGGTACTGTTGTGGCGGGGAGGTAAACGGCATTTCCGTGTGCTGCTCTGGTTCATCAGAAGCGGCTTAGTCATGCTGGCCACATGACCCGGAAGCTGTACGCTGGCTCCCTCGGCCAAAAAAGTGAGATGAGTGCCGCAACCCCAGAGTCGTCCACGACTGGACCTAATGGTCAGGGGTCCCTTTACCTTTATTCTTCAACACTGTCGCTAAGAGTTTTCCCATTTTAGAGATGTGGTGCCATGTAATCACTGATAAATTTGATCCAACTTGTACAGGGTTGAACACTGTTGGATTAAGTTCTATAAGGTGTTTTTTTTTAATTTCCAATCAGCTTGTAGCAATCTACTCAAAATATTTTTAATATTTAGTATCATTCTACTATTGAAACTCCTTGATCTAGATCTTTCTCCCATTTGTCTTGTAAATCTGGAAGACTGAAAGTTTTAAATTTAACAGCAACAAAAAAAGTTTGTCTGTCGTCAGATATATAAAGTAATAAGTATTTTATACTTTAAAACAAACAAACTCAGAGCCAGGCCTACGTTTTTCTTGCTACTCTGTTCAAATTCTTTCCTACATGCTGTGCAGCATAACAGCAGCACATTAAATGGTCATAGGTTGTCCAGAATACACTTCCTTTATTTTTAATCTTTAATGTCTGTTGCTTCTTACTTTCTCTGCTTTATGACTGTATTCTGTGCCCCAGGCAGGTGATAGAGGTCAGGAGGTTCTCTGTCATGTCCTCTGGGATGCTGAGGACACTGTCTAGCCTGGTAGCCGCCTTTTGCACTTCCTCCAAATGCACAGGTATTGGCTCATACTCCAGTATGTTAGTGGTTATGCTCAATGCATTCAACCCAAATTCAGTGTGTTTTTCCAATATAGTATTTTTTTTATGTCCTGAACAAATCCACTGCCTGTTTCTGTAAATCAAAATCACAAGTCAAAGCAGCCTACTTTGCTCGTGATGTTGCAATAGCTAACCCATAAATTAGGTTAGAGAAGTTTTATAATTAGCCAATGGACTGCATAATCTCTGGGCAACTTCTGATAGAAAAATGCACAGTAACTACACTTTGAAGTGGAAATAAACTTTGATAGGAAATAAACGTTGCTATTTCAAAGCCATGTTGTAAGTCCATTACAACAGCTGGGAAATTTAAAAGGAAATAAATATTACTTTGCATACCAAAAAGTACAATAGCTGATAGGTTTGCTAGTTTAATAGTTTATCCATAATCATCATTGTGTTTAGGACTTAAGAAATACACTAGGGTTATTGGCTAAAGCATTTCATATATATTTAAAAGTAACTGAGCTATTCAAATGTATTTTATCTGGGGGCAGTGATGGGCCGGATGAGGGCTAATAAACTCAATCTCAACAAGACAGTGGTTCTATGAGTCAATGTGGTTCCCAGTTCCAGGCATTAGGTGGACAGCCTGTTCTTCAGTGGGAGTGCTGCCCCATATAGGAGCAGATTCATAGATGAGGGTGATTCTTGATTCCAAGCTGTCACAAGAGACCCAAGTGACTTAAAATGGTGAGACGTACCTGCGCCCAGCTATTGCTGGTTCACTAGTTATGGCCGTTCCTGGATTGGAACAGCTTAACGCCAGTTATCAATGCTCTAATAACCACCCATATAGAGAAATGCAACATTCCAGAAGCTGCAGGTGGTACAGAATGCTGCAACCTGGCTGTTGGGCACAGCTGACAGGGTCATGTTACTTCAGTTCTGAAGATACTGTAGTGGCTGCCATTCATATACTGTACCAGGCCCGCTTCAAGGTGTTGGCATTAGTCTGTAATTAGTTTTTTTTAAAAAATAAAAAAATAGTAATCCTTTTATGTATTTCCTAGTATGTGCTACCCCAAACCTTAAGAACTGCTGAAAAGTCTCTGCTTGTAGTCCCACTGGCTAGTGTGGTGAGTAAAATGGTGATATGAGGCATGGCATTTGCAGCAATGGCGCCCCTTTTACAGAGCTCCTCACTGAGATATGAGAGTCCTCCACATTAGCTGTTTTCAGACAACAAGCAGAAACATGCTCTCCATCCAAGCTTTTGGAACCTGGTGCCTCCACTGGGAACTGCCCAGTTGGTGTTAAACTATAGCAGGGCCTTTCCAGTAGTGATTCCCCACTTCTGGAATAGTTTCCCTGGTGAGGAGAGTCTGTCTTCCTCATTATTGACTTCAAAATATTCCTGTTCACCCAGGTATTAGAAAGCAGAAAGATACCATTCCTAGCAACCCTGAAATAATTCATTGAGAGACTGGTTGTATTTAGAATATTTTAAATATTATTTTAATGATGTGTTTGCCACCCTGGACTCCTTTGGCAGGAAGGCTGAGATATAAATTGAATAAATAATAATAAGTATCATGTTGGTGTTGATTCTGGATGGAATTGAGGTCTAGTGCTGCAGTTTTTTATAATGCATGTACAATTTAATTTTGTTACATGTTTTATATTGTTTATACTGCATGTTGTGCTCTGTGCTCTGATTTGGGGGAAGGGCAGGGTATAACTGCTGAAATAAAGCAATTGAATAAATACTAGATGCTGCAGTGGAAATTAGCAATAAATCCATTGCTAGTCAAATATTTATGACTTTTTTTTTAGTTGCCAACTGCTGTAGTAGTTGAAAGAAGGAACCATATTCCTGTTTTGTGTGTTTTTTAAAATGATATCATAAGAACTTGCTTCTATGTTTGATGTGAATGTGTCCGTGTCAATTAAATACTTATGGAAGTGAGCAAGTTAAGTTTGGTCATGAATTATGAGATTCTATCCTTTGTGTTTTATTTATTATTTCCAGATAATTTTTGAGTGCACAAAATGTTTTGTAGTTCTTATCTCATTTTGCTTAGGGAGGGAAGCAATTCCAGTAGGTGCACTGAGGTCTATTGCTTCTTTTTAGTAGTTAATGTCTTAATTTAATATGAAATTATGCTAATGGTATTTTAAGGGCCACTACATTTGGATCAAAGGACAGAAAGATAATGACATTACTAGGGGAGCATGAAGAACATGGAGAAGGAAGCAGTTGAGTCCATGTGAGCAATTGAAGATAAGTTGCTTGTTAAAATACCATGGAACAAGAGCACGTGAGACCCATCTCTATGCTTATATCACAATCACAAGACATATTGAAAGCACATAAGAAGAGCCTGCTGGATCAGGCCAGTGGTCCCTCTGGTCCAGCATCCTGTCCTCATAGTGACCAACCAGATGCCTGTGGGAAACCCATAAGCAGGATTAGAGCACAACAGCACTCTTCCCCCAGCTGCAGTTTCCAGCACTGGCATTCATAAGCATTGCTGCCTCCAACTGTAGAGGCAGAGCATAGCCTTCATGGCTTGTAGCCATTGATAGCCCTCTCCTCCATGAATTTGTCTAATTCTCTTTTAAAGGTTAGTGACCATCACGGCCTCCTGTGAGCTGCATGAATACGTAATTTCTTTCATTTGTCCTGTAAAGAAGGTGTATATACTGCTAATTGTTCTGGAGATTAAAACTTTATCTCAGACTCTCTGTATCATAGAAAAATGGTGGAATAGTGCTACTCTTAATCCTTTTCCATAATTGAACAGTGCTCAGCTTCTGACAATCTATTACATATGTTGTGTAGTGCATTAAACTATTTGAGGTTTTTTGTGTTTCAATGCGTTGTTATGCATTTCAGGTTTCTCTCTTTTTTTTAAAAAAAATAGAGCCTTGAACAGGAGCACTCATAGGGCATGAGAATCCTCTGGTACATTTTGTTGCAGGTCCTATTTGGAGATGCACAAGCACAAAATGTTGCACCTTTCACATAATTTTTTTAAAAAGGCAATTTCAAACAAGATTGCCTGATGATATTTTCTAATATGGTGTTGATGGAGTAATTGTGCTTCGTATGTGAAAACTAAGGGTGGCAATCCTATGCGTGCTTACCTGGGAGTAAGTTCTATTGAACTCAATGATTCTTACTTCTGACTAGACATGTACAGAAATACACTTTAAGAAAAGCATTCTAATAGTTAACATGCTGACCTTTGGGAGGACGGGACTTCTTTTTCTCATTCCGCATTGGAAACAGAGAAGCTAGCATTAACTCTTTTCTCTTTTTCCAGATCATCTGCACAGGACTTGAATGTTGCTCTCAGTGAATGTATGGCAGCTGTGGATCTGTTTCTAAATAACAAATTCCAGGATGCCCTTGTTTCTCTGCAAACTAAGTAAGCTTGTTTATTTCTTTCTCTAATTATTGTTAGCATTTGTGCTTGACAAGAGAGGAGGGTTTTTTCCAAGCTATGGTGCTAAAGTAACTAGCTTTTACAAGTCTTTCTGTATTGTTGCATGCCACTCCAGTCTCCAAGCAGTGCGAGATTCCAAGGGTTCTAGGCGCCTACCAAGGGTTCATGTTTCCTTTGGAATGAGGCACAGCAGAGACTGTGGTGTCTTTATAATATATGGTTTATTTACACATATATACAACCTGAGCTTTTGTGATGGAGGAGTTCACAGCATTAACACTCCAAGAGGGTCTTGCTGCACCCATAGCCACAGCCTTGGATTCAAACAGAAAATAAAACATGGCTCTGTCTCTCTCAGTTTCTAGCTTGCTACTTTCTGGGTTCTAGCTTCTAGTTCACATAACTCAACTTTCCACTCTGACCTATTGTCCTTCAAACTACCCACAAGTTGAGGTAGAGGGCCCCATCCATTTGCTCTCTCTCACAAATCCACTTCCTTTGTTCCCTTTAATGTTCTACTGGGAAGCTAACCTGACTATTCCAATAATGAGAAGGGGGGCCCGGCATTCAACTTCACCCACCGTGTGTGTGTGTGTGTTTTCAAAAGAACATAGGAATCTGACTCTCTGATTCTCAAATTATTTTTTAACCTGAAATGAAAAGCATTGAATAAGCCCCAGTGCAAGTATTAATACTCAGTTTCTGACAGAAAAACTTGTAATTCACTTCCAGACCTGGTGATGTTGTATCCATTTAGGGATGCAATGTACCACCAGCTGAATAGCTGAATAAGTTGTACAATTAAACATTTTCTTTTTTAAAAATATTTTTAATTTTCAAATTTTCAAAAACAACAGAAAAAAACAAAAAAAAATTAAATTTACATACAATTCCAATCTTTGTACTTTTTTGGACTTCCCTCAGCCTGTTGGAGAATTTTTCATATTATCACTATTATTCACATTTCTTCAATCTGTATTGCATTTTAACAATCTTAATCTTATCGAATCTTATAAAACAATATTTCTATCAATTATTATCACAGAACTTCTTGAAAACCTACAAACGTTAATTGCTCTTCACATATACTTTTAATATACTCTGTAAATTTATTCCAGTCCTCGGTGAATCTCTGGTCTCGTTGGTTCCGAATTTTCCTCATTAATTTGTCCATTTCTGCGTATTCCATCAGCTTCATTCTCCATTCTTCTTTCGTCAGGATTTCTTCCTGTTTCCATTTTTGGGCCACCAAAATTCTAGCTGCTGTTTATATAAAAATAACTTCTTATCTTTCTTCTTAATATCATTCCTTAATATTCCTAACAAAAAAGATTCTGGCTTCTTAACAAAAGTATATTTCAACATTTTTTTCAATTCATTATAAATCATTTCCCAGAAACATTTCATTTTTTTACAATCCCACCACATATGATAAAATGTTCCTTCTTTCTCTTGGCATTTCCAACATTGATTACTAATTTTATACATCTTCCCAAGTTTTACTGGTGTTACATACCATCTATATATCATTTTCATAACATTTTCTTTTATTGTAGTACATTTCATGACATTTTCTTTTATTGTAGTACATGCAGTGAACTTCATTCCTCCTTTCCACAATCTTATCCAATCATCAAATTGTATGTTATAACCAAAATCTTTGGCCCACTGAATCATAGCAACTTTAACTTTCTCATCCTTTGTATGCCCCTCAAGTAATAATTTATACATTTTAGATAAAATGTTTACATCATCATTCAAAATTTCTTTATGGAACCTAGATTTTTCTTCTTGAAAACCTCTTTCTAACAACTCTTTTTTAAACATCGCATTCAACTGAAAATAATGTAACCAACCAATCATTTACATATTCTTTAACTTTTTCATATGGAAGTTTTTTTGAGAACTTTAAGAAGTAATGAAAAGATAAAAGGTGTGACAGTTGGTTGTAAGGAATATAAGGTAAAAGCCTTTGCTGATGACTTGGTCATAACAATAGAAGATCCTATCAAAAGTGTAAAGGAAGTATTAGAAGAGATAGAGCAATTTGGACAAGTTGCTGGTTTTAAATTAAATAAGAATAAAATGAAAATAATGGTTAAGAATATGGATCAAGAGATAATAGAAAGAATACAACAACAAATAGAGATGGAAGTGGTTAAGAAAGTTAAATATCTTGGGATTATGGTAACTCCCAAGAGTATTGATCTTTTTCAAAACAATTATGTACCGACATGGAATAAGATTAAGAGGGACCTGGAGGTGTGGGGGAAAATGAAGTTATCACTTTGGGGAAGAATTGCAACGATAAAGATGAGTGTGCTACCAAAAATGATGTTTTTATTTCAATCAATACCGATAATTAAAGGAGTGGCAATTTTTAAAGAATGGCAAAGAATTATCTCAAGATATATCTGGCAGGGCAAAAAGCTGAGAATAAAGTTTAAGATATTAACAGATGCAAGAGATAGAGGAGGCTTTGCCCTGCCAGATTTAAAGTTATATTATGAGGCTGCATGTCTTTGCTGGGTAAAAGAATGGATAAAGTTAGAAAATATGGAATTATTGGATTTAGAAGGTTATGATAACAGATTTGGTTGGCATGCATATTTATGGTATGAAAAAAAAAGTGCATAAAGGTTTTGAAAACCACATATTTAGAGGTCCGTTGATTGAAGTATGGAACAGGTACAAAAATTTATTGGAGTTCAAAACTCCTCACTGGCTGTTGCCATTGGAGGTAATGAGTGTTAAGAAGATCAATATGACTGGGAGATGGATTACATATGAGAATTTAATAGTTAAAGAAGGAAGTACAATTAAACATTTTCTACTCAAGAATAATAGTTGTAATGTGCTCCCACATTTTACTAGTATCTGTGCAAAAATAACCCTTAGTGTTTAAGGATTCTTTGAAAACATTTGCCTGGTTTGCATGACATGGTAATCCAAACAAATGTGCAGGATCCCAGACAGGAGCTCACAGCAACGTTGCTCCTCCTCAGTTCTTTTTACTTGTGTATCAAACTAAAAGAAGCCAAAATTTGGCTTAATGTGTTGTCTGAGCCTGGGTTCATGGTTAAGCTCACTCCATGGTAACCACGAGCTGCAGCCAAGAACAAACTATAGTGTTGTGTGAATGAGGCCACTAAATAGAGAAATGTAGTATTATCAGTCTGGTAGTTCCTAGTGCTACCCAATTGTTGGTCTTCCAATGTAAGCTATATGTGGAATTGAAAATGACTAGGCATAGCCACATGGGCAAAGAAGGGATAGAGTATTAATATTAGCCTGCCTGATTAATGTCTATTTGCAAAACTAATACAAATATTTTTTTAAATAAAAATTTGCATTAAAATGTTTTTATTTAAAATTAAATTCTATCACACAAATATTTCAGTTTATTTTTTTAAAAAAGGAAATCATTTTAGTTCAAATTAAATAACTGATTTTTAAAAAGAAAATAAATATGCCGATAAAATGATACCAGTGCAAAAGATCATAGTGAATGTATGCCAAAGAAGATGCCTCATAATAGGCTTCATTGCACATGTCAAAATGCCTCTTTAAAAAATGCAAAAAAAGCACTAAGTTGATCAGTACCTGTACAGATGTTGCTACTGTTGCGTTCCTTAGCAATAAGAATTTGATTTTGTTTGAAGTCTGGAAAGAGATGGAAGAACTGCAGGAAAAACAGAAGAACAATGATATGATGACAATGTATTGTAGGTGCCTCATAAAAAGTGAATGAAGACAACCTGGCTGTTCTGTAGTAAACAACTTATTTTTATTTTATTTTATTTTATTTTATTTTATTTTATTTTATTTATTCAATTTATATGCCACCCTATACCGCTTTATAGGTCAAAACCAGCACTTTGAAATAGGCCTGGAAACTAATTGGTAGCCAGTGCAGTTGGACCAGGATCGGTGTAATATACTCAAACCGTCTTGCTCCGGTGAGCAACCTGGCTGCTGAATTCTGCACTAGCTGAAGTTTCTGAATCGTCTTCAGAGGCAGCCCTACATATACCACAATGCAGTAATCTAACCTTGAAATTACCAGAGCATAGACAACAGTAATTAGGCTATCCCTATACAGATAGGGGCACAGCTGGGTCACCAGCCGAAGCTGATGGAAGGCACTCTGGGCCACTGAGGCCACCTGAGCCTCTAGTGACAGCAAAGGATCCAGGAGTACTCCCAGGCTACAAACCTGCTCCTTCAGAGGAAGAGTAACCCCATCTAGAGCAGGCGACCTCCCAGTCATCTGGTCTTGGTTGATAAGATGTTGGCAATATTCTTTAACTAGAGCAGCAAAGGAAATAATGTGTGTCCCCCTTCATTAGCTTTGGTAAGGTGGCTGCTTCTATAAAAGGGAAAATACTTGATTTTACAAAGGTGGAAGCTGCTACAGTGGTACCTTGGTTTACAAACTTAATCTGTTCCGGAAGTCCGTTCTTAAACCAAAGCGTTCTTAAACCAACACATGCTTTTCTATAGAAAGTAATGCAAAATGGATTAATCCATTCCAGACTTTTAAGGTAAATGTAAAGGGACCCCTGACCATTAGGTCCAGTCGTGACTGACTCTGGGGTTGCGGCACTCATCTCACTTTATTGGCCGAGGGAGCCGGTGTTTGTCCACAGACAGCTTCCAGGCCATGTGGCCAGCATGACTAAGCTGCTTCTGGCGAACCAGAGCAGTGCACGGAAACGCCGTTTACCTTCCCGCCGGAGCGGCACCTATTTATCTACTTGCACTTTGACGTGCTTTCGAACTGCTAGGTTGGCAGCAGCACGGACCGAGCAACGGGAGCTCACCCAGTCGTGGGGATTTGAACCGCTGACCTTCTGATCGGCAAGTCCTAGGCTCTGTGGTTTAACCCACAGCGCCACCCGCGTCCCCTCCAGACTTTTAAAAGCAACCCCTAAATCCCTAATTTAACATGAATTTTACTATCTAACAAGACCATTGATCCATAAAATGAAAGCAATAATCAATGTACTGTACTATAAAATAAATAAAACAGTATTGTAGATGATAAAAATGAAAATTAAAAAAATTTCTTGCCTGCGCTGATGATAGTCATTGTTTGGATGCGGGGCTTTTATCCATTTCCTCAGTCACACAATCAATCAATCAGTAGCAGAACTGGGATCCACACAGATCCACACACCCCCACGCTGTTGCAGGGGCATGGCATGGGGGGAGAGTTGCGAGGCTTCCAACCAGATGGCTGGCAGGCGTGCAGCTTCCCTCCCAAGCCTCTGCAGGGATTGATCTCCTCTCGCAGAGTTGCAAGCCCACCAACCAGCAGCTTCCCTTCCTCGCGTCTGCGGGAAACACCGTGACAACCCCCTTCTCCGCTGCTGGACAACAGAAGTGTGGCACTCAAAACGGAAGTGCACCCCTGAATGGAGTACGTTTGTATACCAAAAAAAATACGCAACCTGGAACACTCAGTTTTTGGTTTGAAGTGTTTGTAATCCAAAACGTTCGTTAACTAGGCTGTTTGTAACCCGAGGTACCACTGTACTTGCAAGTTACAAAGTTCTTGAAATGCTGGTACGCCAGTTACTGTTTCTTAAAATTCTCCAATGGTTATTTGTTGCTCATTTTAATTTACAACTTCTTCTTCAATTTGACTGCATCTTTCCCTACTAAATTATACTTAGTTGCTATGAACAACTTTACAGAGAAGGATATAATTGAAAATGATTGTTCAAAGGTTGCATGATGTTAGCCAGCTTTGTCTCCCTATTTCCTCTCCTCCCTACCCACCCCTCCAATTTTCCGTTTTAGTCCCATGTGGAATGGAATATGGTGTACAGTGGTACCTCGTTTTAAGAACAGCCCTGTTTATGAACGATTCGGTTTATGAACTCCACAAAACCGGAAGTAGTGTCCCGGTTTGTGAACTTTACCTCGGTGACGGGAGGCCTCATTAGGGAAAGCACGCCTCGGTTTAAGAACAGACTTCCGGAACGGATTAAGTTCGTAAACCGAGGTATCACTGTACTCAATATATATGACAAAAAATATATCTTTTATTGAATTGGAATGTCACTACATTTGGCAGAGACAGCCATAATCTTTTGGCTAAGCTCTGCTCATCTAGCAGCAGCACAAGGAGCAGAGTGGATAGATAGAAAAATGGCAGCTCTAGGATATGAAAGCATATGTGGTCTAACCTGGAATAGGCAGGACATGCAGACAGATAATTCTCTTTAAATGACATCCAGTCTTTTTGGATGCTATGTGCAAAGTGGAAAATATTACTGGGGCCTGGGAATTAATGGGAAAATCTGCATTTATTTAAACCTTTATCTATATATATAAAATCATTGCATATAAAACTTGAGGGGGGGTGCCTGCAAAAGTGATGGGAGCCACATCCTTTGTTTAAAAATGTTACACAGTTCATCACAGATGGTTTTGATTATTGCTTAAATGAGCCCCTGTTGAATTGGTTTAATGAGATGACTAGGTATCCTTGGATTTTACATGTGAATTTATTTCTCACTGTTAAACTACTTTAACTTAGAGAGTCAGTCAACTCCTTTTTTTTGTCTTTGAATACAGAGTGATGGCCCCAAAGAGTCAAAGGGAGAAACAGGGAGCTTAATTTAACTGCAAATGAGCTTCATTATTGACACACTCCTTGTGTCAAGGGAATGGTGGTAGAAGTGGGGCAGGCATATAATAATACACAATATTTTCTTTCAGAGACATCTGTTCCTCATCATTCACTCTTTCAGTGTCCTGTGAATCTAAATGGGTTTTCATGGTCTATAAACACACACGTTCCCTCTCTTTCTCCTAGTGGAAAATACTTACTGCCTTACTTTATCTGACAGCAGGCAAGAATTTACCTTTGATAATATTTCAGGTTTATTGCTAAGTACCATTCTTGTAAAGCCACTGAAATAACTTTTGATGCACCAGCTTTGTTAATGGAAAAAAATACTAGCAATGTGGATAGGCTGGTGATTGCTATTTCTTTTGTGTGGTGGTGTCCATAGGACTGCATCCTTGTGGAGAAGGAAAAGCAGAAGCTCACTGGGGAGCTATGACGCATATAGCCATATCATATAAAATTAGCATATTCCATTTGTTTGATAAAATTTTCCCTTGTGCCAGAATGTTTTAGCTCCAGATACCGCTTCACCTAGGGAAAATGAAGTATTAATTATATTCTGTATAATCATAAGCTGCAAAACTTTGAAGAGTGTGGGGGGGGGGGAGGGAGAGTGATACAGGATTCAAGGAGCAAACTGCATGAGTGTGAAGGGCTTTGTAAAAATAGAGAAGTGGGTTCTGACAACACTGGTAACCCTATTGCATTTCAGCTTTTTTTCCTTTCAGAGCCCTGTATCCCTTGAAAGGTGCATGAGAGGTGGTGGTGCTTGGGGCAGTAAATGATTCTACATCTGTGAATCCCTAGGTTTGGCATAGTTACACTATTTATATTTCAGCCTGCCGTGTATTTGCTGAGAGAGACACTAAAAGGTAAAGGTACCCCAGACCATTAGGTCCAGTCGCAGATGACTCTGGGGTTGCAGCGCTCATCTCGCTCTGTAGGCCGAGGGAGCTGGCGTTTGTCCACAGACAGCTTCCGGGTCATGTGGCCAGCATGACTATGCCGCTTCTGGCGAACCAGAGCAGTGCACAGATACGCCGTTTACCTTCCCGCCGGAGCAGTACCTATTTATCTACTTGCACTGGTATGCTTTCGAACTGCTAGGTGGGCAGGAGCTGGGACTGAACAACAGGAGCTCACCCCTTCACAGGGATTCGAACCACTGACCTTCCAATCGGCAAGCCCTAGGCTCAGTGGTTTAGACCACAGCGCTACCCTGTGGTTTAGACCACAGTGCCCTGAAAGAACAAGTAACTGGCTTCCTACTAGTTTCAGCCTCCGAATGACACTGTGGGTGGTTAATATCAATGCCACTGTGTATGTTGGCTGGTTGCCTGTAGATGCAAGAGACAAATAGAGATAGTGATGAATAACTGGTTGCATATTCTATTTTTTTAAATGTTTGATGTTTTGTTGTATTTTTATATGTGCTATAAGCTGCCGAGAGTGGCTAGGGAAACCCAGCCAGATTGGTGGGATATAAATAAAATATAATTAATAATAATAATAATTAATAATAATAATAATGTGATTGACCATTCCTGTGACTAGGTACTAACTAGAAGCTATTGGCAAGTGATTTAAGGAGTGTTGTCATTGTGTTGGTGTTCGCTTTCATGTCTCAGCCCCGCTTCCCACTGGTAGTCCCATTGGAATATGAGTTAGAGAGTCACCTATTGGGAAAGATGATGCTTCCACCCAAAATGACCATTTTCCTCTGTCCTAGTAGGTGTCTATTTTCTCATTGAGCATGCATAAATTGAAGTTAGGATCACTCTGTTAGCTGCCTAGCTCTGTTTCCTTTGCCAAATGCTGGTGGTGACACACCAAATCTGGTCGCTTCATGCAAGGAGGACTTATGAATCTTTTAGGAACAGGTAACTCAAGGAATATAAAAGGTTACTTTCTTCTAGCTCATAGAAGCTGATGGGCAAAAGCTATTTCAGGATTTAACAGTGTAGATGAAAGCTTCTTTGTAGTCCATATATTGTAGATTAAATGTCAGATCTAGTTATTAGGTTTCTCAAATTCTGATGTCATTGTTTTGATATGAATCAGAATAATGCACTGAATTTCCTGATGATATTGAAGATAACTGATCTGAGTGCCTGCCAGTCCTGACAGAAAAGCACTTTGCTAGCTTTTTATTGAAAGACCAAGACTATAACATAAATGCTATTTCAAAGTTTTTATATTGCCTTAGTAAATTGAATTGGTATTCATGCATCATGTAATGCCTGTCTTGAATGCAGGAACAAGGAAGTATTTTATCTAATTTATCTAGGTTTTGTGTTTGCCATTACCTGAGAAATATATAAAATGTAGGTGCAGCACAGGAATACAAGAATACATCTTATGGAGAGAGAAAACAAATACAAAAACAAAACAGTGCTTTTATCTTGCCCAAACGTAAAGGTAAACTAGTGTTTCCCAAACTTCTGAGTTCATTTGTTAAAGATGTAATGAGGCTCAACCCAAATTCTTAGGAATGTAAATAAAATAAAGTAAAATAAATCAGTATAAAATCCACATTTATTTATAATCAACCACCATTCCTAGGAATCATAGAATGTAAAAATTCTATGATGCATTGCAGGGGGTTGGACTAGATGATACTTGGGGTCCCTTCCAATACTATGATTCTATGATTATATAAAAAAGAAACTAAACAACTAAAAAATAACAACACCTGTATACAATTTTTAGCAGTAAAACAGCATGTTATGAGAATACTGTAATATTGTGGAATCAGCTTATTAAATGCAGAGGTTATTCATTCACAAAGGAGATGCACTCTGTACCTGCCTGTGCCCTTTATTTATGAGGCTCATAGTTCCTTGTTAATTTGATTGCACTACACATCCTAAACTGCTTTTCAACCTCAAGCCTTTTTCTACCTCTTTTGACCCTCAACTCCAGGGGGTCAATATATGTTGGCAAGCCCAAGTAGACAAGCTAATAAGTTATTGGCTTCTGTACCACTTATAACACATTTTATGATTGCTCTGTGGTATAACACACCAACTATCTGTACAAATATACTGCAAGAAGCAGTAGCAACCTTTCATTAAATGGTTGTATTTACAAGTAACCTCATGGGCTAGTAATGGGTTTGATTTTACAGTGTCATAAATGTGAGGTGGAAAGGCTTTTGCCACAAGGAGAAAGTACCTCTGTGGACAAACCTTAAGGGTATGCTGTGATTATCTCCAATTTAACATATAAATAAGATCTCTTTGTGAGTCAGACAAATCCCTCTCTTCCCTCCCAATGCAGATTGTTCCCCACAGAACAGTTTGCTGTGCTTTATCTAGTGTAATTAAATGTCGATTAATAGCTCCTCCTTTCCTTATTTTGGAGACTGTAGTTTAATTAAGGGTTTGTCCCATTGTTGTATTCTGTGTTAGTGTAGCTTTGCTGAATGCAAGGTCTCTAGCCTGAGGAACTGCTGTTTGTATGGTGAGGAGTCAAATAATGGAGAGATGAGAGAACCTATATGTCCTAGGGTGATAAATTGGGGGGCTACATCTTTTGGATCTAAATTTGCTTGAAGGAGATACCGTAACTGTTTGGAGGAAAAAAATGCCCACAGATAAGAAGTTGCTTTGACAGGAACCAGTAGCAACAGTCAAAACTAAGAGGTTCCTAAGGACCATTTAGGATGTATTAGATGACAGAAGGCAGCACGCAGGTCTTTGTGTGCTTTCTGACTGGTAGCCCAGTCTTTGTTGCATTCCCCTCTTTCTATTTTTTCATAGTAGTGCAAATAACTAGATGACCATATACCAGTGCAGTCAATTGTGTGAACCTTTACAAGTGGTCTAATAACAAAGGATCATAATAGATGACACAACCCTTAAAAACATCTTTTAAGATAGTCTACTTGAGTTGCCACCGCCATCCAACACATGCAGACATACTTGTGGGGGATGGGAGAGAAAACCCATAGGAGTGGATGACAAAGGGAGTACACGTTCTAAGCACTGAAAACCAAATCCAACAAAAATTATAACCAGAAAATTCTGTAGAGCAGACAGAACTTTAGTAAAAATTTGAGCTTGGTCTCTTCAGTATTTCTGAGGTAAGCACACATTACAGTAATAGATGTTAATATTAGGGATTCCATGTCTGGTGCTAAGATTTTTACTTCAGGAGGTATCCTTTCAATGTGTGTTGCAGGATGTACAGACACAGCTGTTTTGTTTTCAAACATGTACAAGGGCTAAAGTTAAGTCAAGACCATGTACCATCATGCTGCCTCTTAAAAGCAGTTCAGTATCACCATGGCCGCTCTTCTTATATCTCTGCTTGTCTGATCTCTTCGATCTTGATAGGATTGTTGGACTGAAATTTAAGAAATGAGGTCTACAGCAAGACTGCAGTGTTTATTCTGTGCTATTCAGAGAAGCGGTTGTGTTGTGAATGGCACTGTGATGTTCAAGGACAAAGTCCAGTTCTTTAAAGGGAGGGGAATCTCCAACCTGTGGACTGAATGTGGCCCTTTAGGCCTCTCTATCCAGCCCTCCGTTTTTTTCCCAGACCATGTCCCATCACACCTTGCCCTTCACCCTCCTAGAATGCTCTTGCTTGGCTGGAATGCGTCCTTGAAGTGTGGTAATGCCTCTTGCTTGCCTGGATGGACTTGTGTGCATGGAAACCTGGTTTTTGCACGGCTGGAATGTAGCCAACTGTACAAAGGAAAGAGTCCCACCTATTATTCTGTACCTTTTCGCTCTGGCTCTTCCCACCACTGACATGTGGTCCACAGGAAGTTGCCCATGAAGGAATATGGCTCTTGGGCTGATAGGTTTTCCAATCCTGCTTTTAAAATATCCTTCAGTGATCCTGGGTGTTGCTGCTTCTAACTCTCCACTCCCTTGACCTCCTACCTTTAAGGCCATTGTTTTTGTTTTCATTCCTTTACTCTTTATTGTGGCTTCTGTGAATATCATAGAATAGATGTATCTCCCTTTAACTTGTTTCCCACAGAACAAAGGGGAGTATGTATCATGCATTGACATATGCCACCATATTGGAAATGCAAGCCATGATGACCTTTGACTCTCAGGACATAATGAATGCTGGAAACACAATGAAAGAAGCTCAAGCCATATGTCAGAAGTAAGCACAGAGAATTATTCTAGATGGTCAAAAGCATAGAATAAGTACATAAGACAGCTTTGCAACAGTAAGAATGAAGAAAATGTTTTAGTAGAGGAAAACGCTAAAGGATTCTTAGGAACCTTCATGTGCCACCAATAATTTTTTTTGACAGTTGGATTCCACCATGTATAAATGCAGTCATCTACATTAAAGTCGAAAGGTATAATCTTACTTGCACTTTACCTACATATGGCCACATGTAAGCCATTTCGGAAATATTTATTTATTGTCATGCAGCCAAAATGACAATTGTGGGACTATAAACACAATAGAATAACATACCGCTTTAAACAGAGTATAATATTTATGTCAGAAAATGCTTGAGGTGACCACATAAAGGCATTGAGTCCCAACTGTTCCTAGTCAGAAATTTTAACACATAGATATATAATGGCAAAATTTAGTATGCCGAAGTACAGTGGTACCTCTGGTTACATTCTTAATTCGTTCCAGAGGTCCGTTCTTAACCTGAAACTGTTCTTAACCTGAAGCACCACTTTAGCTAATGGGGCCTCCCACTGCTGCCGCGCCGCCACCACGCGATTTCTGTTCTCATCCTGAAGCGAAGTTCTTAACCCGAGGTACTATTTCTGGGTTAGTGGAATCTGTAACCTGAAGCGTATGTAACCTGAGGTGCCACTGTAATGTAAAAGATAATTGAAAAATAGTATATGAAACCTTTAATTATACATACAGCCTTTTCTTAAATCACTTTGAGCATAAGAACATATTGTTCTGTGTACTTGGCATTTTGCAGAGTAATAAATTAAAATTTCAAGTCTGTAATCTCCTTGGATTGGAATCTAAAGTTTTGACAGAGTGGAGGAAAAGCACTGAAATAAAAAAAAGACAAAGGTATTGGAGCAAGAATATATGCAGATATAGTTTAGATGTACTTAGACTCCATTCCTCTTTCTATTTAGCTTTCAGCAGTTGGACTTGCTTTTGATAATACATGCATAAGATTGCATTGTTAGGCTTAGTTTTTAAAGGCCAATATGACTAAAGGGTTTTGTCAATATGTTCTACATTTCCAGCCTCTTTTGTTTTTATGTAGGTTTCGGAAGAAATCCACCGTGGCCGATTCACTCAACAATTTAGTGCACAGACACAATGTTGACCAATTAACTGAAGGTAAAAAAATAAACAAAAATAAACATTAGCTCCTGTTTCTGTCCACATGACTGCCTGGTAAAATAAATAAATATTCACCTGGTGCTTAACAGCTCAGGAGTGGGCAGCTGGCAAGCCTCTGTGGGGAAAGAATTGTGTAGGTGGGAAGCCACAACTGGAAAGGTCACCACCTGCCTAATCTTCAAAAACAAGGGCATCCAGGCAACAGCCTTAATAGAACATCCTAATGTGGACATTTTTGAGGTGTGCTTGTATTATAATGTGGAAGATTGTAGTGGTTATGATGACACTGTTCCATTTGGTGGTGGAGCTTTCCTGCTATTCACTTCATATATTTTTTTCCCCTTTCCCCCTTTTTAAAAAGAGGAAATTCATGCAGAAATTTGCTATGCTGAATGTTTGCTTCAGAGAGCTGCTCTTACATTCCTTCAGGTAAGAGCATTTGTTTTTGGAACATTGTTGTGGAAACAGGAATGTGAGGCCTCAGTTAATTTCAATAAGACCATGGTTACTGAGATCACAGTGAGTCGGGCAGGTGATGTTAATAAGAATCTCTTTCTTCCTCTACCCACACCAACACCATGCAGCTTTGCTTTTATGCATTTTGCATAACATGTAGCTTCTCACACACTGAGAAGCAAGTTTAATTAGGAAGTCATGATGTTTCCAGTTTATAATATGGGGACTTGATAAATCATTCTGTAACTTTTCACAGAGATTTCCTTGTCCTCGATTTGAGATGGAGACAGCTTGTTGGATCCTTATCAAACTCTACAGTGTCAGGGTGGCCTGGTTGCATTTTGCAAGTTCAATTCAGTCGAACACTGTTCCTGATACCTGCTTTCTCTAAGGTTTCTGATGCCTTTGCAAGTGTCCAGCATGTGTCTTGGATTAGCTAAAGCTGATGGCCCCATGCTAATCATCGGTAGTCCAAAGTCTATGACATAGCATGTAGGAACAGCGGCTTTTGTGCAAAGTCAGTAATAATAGGTTCTTCTCCGATGAAATACTTCCTGTCTCATTTTTCTAGTGTTAATTAATAAGGAATACTACTATTCTGCTTCTGTTTTACTTGATGTATCCAAACTAAGGGCTAGAGCTTTGAAATTTGTGTTAGGTATTTAACAAGGTCAAAATTTTAAAGATTTTTTTTTTAAAGGTATATGTGCATGTATTAGAAAAGACTGACCATTAAGTATTTACCAGTCTAGATTTTGTAACTAACTTTTAGTCATTGTCCCCAAAAGCAAGAGGATTTTAATGTACACGTATGCTGAAATGTGTTATCTATTGTATTTTCCTTAGGATGAAAACATGGTTAGCTTTATCAAAGGCAGCATCAAAGTCAGAAACAGTTATCAAACATATAGGTTTGTAGCATTTTAATATTTTTTTACAATTATTATGTTCCAGGCATCCATCCAAATCAAAATTTATTGCTTATTATGTTTGGTGCTCTGCACTTCAGGCTTCACTCTAGTCTAAATTGATTCTGGCTGATATTTTATTTTAATTAATCAATCAATCTAATGTATTTATATCCTGCACTTTCAAAGTAAAAACGCTCATAAAGCAGCTTAGAGTGGTTACTAATAAATACAATATATGAATCTAAAAGCAAAACCAGTAAACTCACAGTTGAAACAACAGCAATGAATCACAAATATAAGTGAGGCCATTAATAAAAGTCTGAGTGGAATGATTTTTTTTTTTAATTAACTGCTCTTTAAAATCACCAGCAAGTGGGCGATGTGCACCTCCCCAGTGGGGAGGGAATTCAAAAGATGCAAGGCCATCTTTGGTACTCTCTTCATACCATGGGTATTGGGTAAATGGTATATTAGCAGTAGCTCTTATTGTCATGTATTTCAAAGTGCTAGACCATGATTGGTATTAGAACTGGATTACATTCTGGGTTTTGATGAGATCTTTTGGTTTGATAGGGAGCTGGACAGTCTAATACATTCTCCCCACTATGTTAAAGGAGAAAATCATCCCCATTTTGAAGGTGGCGTAAAGCTGGGAGTTGGGGCATTTAATCTGGTATGTATCACAGTTTTTTTTGTATACATGGTTCTGGCTAGGGCTGTTGGGAGTTGTATTCCATCATCTGGCTTTATATTTGACTGTTCAAGAGATTATTTGAAGTTGACATCTTTTACATAAGAATTGGTTCCAGCGGCTGAAAATGCTGCTATGTGGTAGTAGCTCCATATTAGTGGCTAAAACATTTTATGAGCTGCTTTCTTATGAGATTTCCCACCACCTGTAACTCTCTCACTGCTCTGGCTGCCAGTTTGCGACTGAGCCATATCTAAGGCCCATGTACTGGCTTAGAAGGCTCTAAACAACTTGAGATCAGGCTATTTTAGGGAGTGCCTTCTTCAATATCAGCCTGCCTGGCTGTTGAGGTATGCGAGTAAGGCCTTCCTGATTGTATTGTGGCCTGCAGCAGAAGGGCTGAGTCTCAGTGGTAGAGCATCAAGTTTGCATGCAGAAGGTCCCAGGTTCAGTCCTCAGCATCTCCAGGTGGGATTGGGAGAGACAGTAGTGAGTTAGATGGACCAATGGTCTGACTCAATATAAGGCAACTTCCAGGGTGAGCCTTCTCTGTGTAACCAGAATAATTTCTGAGTTGTGACCGGCTAGCATTTTAGTTCTTACTTAAAGCCACTTTACTTCCTAAGCCTTTGGTGGTGGTTTGTTCTTAATTTGTCATGATGGTTGATCGTTTTATGAGTATTATTGTATATTCATTCACAGACTCTCTTGTGCTAGCCAAAGGCCATGGCATCGTTCACAAGGGGAACAAAAGGAAAAACAGCAATAACCATAAAAACATTTAGCACTACCAGTGCAAAAAACCACGGTCAAGTCTCCTAGAAATTATTTGTTGCATAAGCTAGAATAGCAGGGAAATCTCAGGTAAAATATGCCAGCTTAAGTGTCCGAATCCCAGTTGACTGCTATTTTATCTAGCTCTTTTCTCCTGATCTTTTTAGCTGCCAACACATATAGTGCTACTTTATAGGTTACAAAGTCATCAGTATCGCTCAGCAGCCATTTCACCCTTTCCACCCTGTTAGAGTGTATTCCATTCGTAAGCAGGGGTTTTATAAATTGGCCTCTCGGATCTATATATAGTGGGCATTGCAATAAATAATGGTACAGGTCCTCTACACAGGATTGCCCACATATACAAAGTCTCTCCTCGTTCTGTACTTTGCTGTACCGACCATCCAACACCATCAAGGGCATTGATTGGAATAATAATTCTGTAAAAGCGATTCTTAGTACGGCAAGTGGGAGCTTTGTCAGATATCTAGCTCGGGTGTGCTCTGTTTTAATAAGTGGGAGCCATGGTGAACTTTTGGTAGAGGCAATCGTGGATAAATCCCTTTCTTCATCGGACCTAAAGAGACAATCTATTAGGTGCCTCCTATCCATCTTCATGGTCACCTGAAGATCTTGTAATTGATATTGGGACAAGAGGCTTTGGATGTCAGCCTTCCAGCATTTGGACTGTTCTCCTTCAGTGTGGGACATAGTGGGGAATCTCTCCTCCGAGAGCGATTGGAGTCTTTTCACATAGCTTAGACACAGATAGTCAATTCTAGCCCATATTGTTGTCACGTCTGCTTCAACGCGGATAAGAGCAGCTGGGGTCCCCTTGTGGAGTGAGAGCACTTTCCTGAGGAATTTGTTCTGTACTATTTCTAAGGCTTTGTTAGCATTTGGGTCCATGCCCCATATCACTACTCCATAGAGCATTTGGGAAACCACTTTACTGGTGAAGATTTTCAGCACAGGTTCTAATAACTGGCCACCCAGTGTAAAATAGAATTTTATTAGTGCCCCACAAGCTTTCTGTGCTTTGAGTTTCGAGAAACTAGTCCTCGCCATAATTTCCTGTATGCTTTTCACCTGTGCAAATTTTATCACAAGATACCAATTATACAGAACGTTTAGGCTACAGTAATTAAAATCACAAGCACTTCAGGAAATGAATTAACTTGTGTGAAGGAGTGAAGGCCTTTTCAGGGAGGAAATGTGTGAAACCTTACAACATGTGCTTGAAGCTCAAACTCATCAAGTTTGCAAGAGCTATATTTGTCACACTGGAAATGCTCAGATTATTCTATTATATATAGCTTGTTTCTTGCCAGTAATCAGAATGTTATAAGGACAGCATTATGTATTGATGAAAAACTTTTCTGTGCTGATGAAAAACTTTTATGATATTGCAATTTTAATTTGCAGGAAGGTTCCCTCCATTATGACCCTTCTGATTTTATATTTTAAATCAGTATCTGCTTGTGAGCTACTTGTGAGCTGTTTGTAGAATTTGTAGGGGCTAGCTAACTACAAGTTATATTAATTATGTGATTAGCAATTGCACTGTGGTTTTTAACAATGGAAATATTGGGAGTAGGGGATGGTAGTTTCATCGGTACCTTCAATATGCAAGAAAGTAACATTTAAGTCTTCCCTCTCCAGTAACACCTCATCCTCCTTTATTAGAGATTGGTGCTGAAGGGATATTTTTTTCTAATGGTGATTGCTGTGCACAGTCCAGTTTTTCTTGAACACCGCCAGAGAGATAAGGCTTAACAACCCCCACCCATTGTTGATGACAGCCCCCCCCCTCCTAGTGTATAATTTTTAAAAACCCACAATTCAATTGCTAATTGCATCACTAAAGTACAGTAACACATAGCTAGGCTCTTAGTTTGCACATGTGTGGTATTATAAGCTCACATGTTCAGGAACAGAGGAGTAACTTTGCATCCTCCGCCCCTGATGTTTATGCAGTTATCTGTGGGGTGGGTGTTTTGCATGTTTAGTTGTACATGCAGGAGGTTTCCTGTAATCTGGAACTCGGATAGTTGCTGAACCATGATTTTTACTCATAATGCCCAATAGGGCTGCAGGTATAAGTACATCAAATGTCAAGATTTTCCTTTATAAAGGTGACTTGAACAAAAATAACAGAAGTGGCTCCTTCATAATGGAAACTTCTTTTCTGATGATTCAGCTCAGAGCTTTTTTTCTTAAAAAAATGTTTAGGGGTACTCTCATTTTCCTATTTGTATTAAAATACAGCCCCTCAATGAGACCAAACTTAGATTCATAAAATGTTTAGGGGTATGCGTACCCCTGCATCACCCCAGAAAAAAAGCACTGGTTCAGCTTCATTTCTAGATATGTTTGTTAAGCTTATTTCCAAAATAATAAGACTGTAAGGAACCACTTTATACTGCTGCTTTCATAAGGAAGGAAGGAAGGAAGAGCAAAAACACACACAGAAAACTAACCCTGCCTACTGTTTGACCTTCCTCATTACCATGGCAGATTGTAATTACCAACCTCACAAGCTTGTTACCTGGTAGAGATGTGTTGTCTCCACTCTGGTGAAAGATGACTTGACCCATGACTTGCTCATCTCTAATTGGCCCAAGGCTGTGGAGGCATTGAGCATCTTCCCACACCTGCCCCATTATTTCTTGTGCTGACATGGGAACTCTCCACATTATGTGTAAATAATATGCCTTAGGAGAGTTTGCCCTAAAATATGGCTTAAACATGTAGTACTAAATAAACTAACAAATAAGAAGAAATTTCATTGTGCTCAGTGCTATGGAGGGGTGTGTGGTATGGCAAACATGACATATGGAAGCCATTTTAGGTGAGCTTGATATGAAACTTGTTCTGCTCCTTTTATTTGTAAAATATCTTTTCTGAGATGTTGCAGGTAAAATAAATGTATATCTATATATAATTTTCTTCCCACAAATTTTCTTTGGTTTTTATTTCTATAGACTTTGTCTATGTTACCATCAAGGATTGTACGGTTACTGGAGTTTGTTGGGTTTTCAGGAAATAAGGCAAGTATATGTTTGTTTATGTTGTTTCATTTATTAAAATCTTTTATATGCCACCTGTCATTTCAAAAGGCATACCAAGGCACTTCTCTGGGCAATAATAAAATACAACAATAAAAATCCTATAAATAAAAAACTGTAAAACATCAGTATTGATTGCAGTAGCAAAAAATGCCAGGAGTCAGTATTAGCGGTCAGCAAATGCCTGGGTAAATGAGTACATTTTTAGTTGCACCCCATAGCTGGCTCCCAAATGCTCTCTAAGCTAATATTATTTCAGGGTAGGAGCCACCACTGTGAACATTTAGTTGGCATCTATACAGTACAGACAAAACTAAGAACTGCTACACACACACACACACACACACACACACACACACACACACACACATTACAATAAGATAAGATAAATAAAACTTTATTCGCATTAGCCTATGGCCATAGCAACAGTAAAACATTACAGTATATGCAGAAAAGGAAATTTGATATAAAAGTACAATGTAAAGTCCTGAATCAGCAGTCAGTTAGTGGCCCTTATTCTGATTGCCCCTGCTATGAACCTAGCAACCTTTGCTGTTATCTGCTCATTTTGATCTGATAGAAGAAAGGACATTATGGCAGTGGTTGAGCACCCTGGGATGGTCAGTACGAGTGGGGTGATGATCTCGTTCCTAAGGTCTTTGTAGAGAGTACAGGACAGGAGGACTTGTGCCGCTGTTTTGGTGCTACCATCTCCACAGGGGCAAAGACGTTTCTTAGGCGGAATCTTTTGGAATCGACCCTCAGGTACCGCAGATGGCACAACATCCAGTCTTGCAAGTGTAAAAGCACATCTATTTTGGGATAATAAGTCTGTGCGGATATGGGGCCAGAGAATCAAAATGGGGAGATGAAAACGGAACATACCAAGGGCAGAATTTCCTTATAGTGGCCAGGTTGTTCTGGTGCCCGATATCTTTTAGACGCTGACCAGTTAGACTGTTTGCTTTAGTGGGGCCCAAAGTGAGTAGATGTTGTGGGGATAGGCCACAAGAGTAAAGTTTTTGATAGACAGTTTTAAGCCAGGCACTTTTATGGGAGTCTTGAAGTACTAGGGATAGTAAACTGGGGGGATTTGAGTTTAGGCGAAGCCAGAGGTTAAAAGTTATTTGCCAAGTCCATAGTTCTACTGAAGAGAGACTTGCCTCCAGTCTCAATGATGCGTTTGGGATGCATGGCGGTACTGAAAAAATCTGCCTTAGAAACTTTGATTGAACAGCTTCCAAAGTGCCAAGGTGGTTACCAGTCAAAATCTGAGCCCTGTATAGTAGCTGTGCTAGGGGTTTAGCTTGGAATGCTTCTAGGGCTGATGGTATTTGCCACCCTTTGTATGGAAAAAGCGAGTCAAAGTCTTGGCACTTTGGGATGCTTTTTCTTTTGCACATTTTTGGTGTGCTCCCCATGACCCCGTGGACTGGAAGATAAGGCCCAAATATTTGAAAGCTTTGACCTGTTCGATAGGCTGATTGTCCATACGCCAACTGTGGGGCCTATATTTTCTTGAGAAAACCGTAACTTTGGTTTTCTGATAATTTACGACCAGGTGTTCTCTCTGGTAATACACTGAGAATTCTCTTATCAATCTTTTTAGGCCTATTTTTGTTTGGGATAAGAGGACCGCATCATCAGCATATAATAGTACAGAGATTGGTTTTGAGGCCAGTTTAGGAGCGTGGAATTCTGAAGATGTTAGGCACTGGACCATGTCGTTTATGTATAGGTTAAAGAGTGCCGGGGCTAAAATGCACCCTTTGTGGCTGGGACAGATCCTGTAAGTTGGCCATTTGTAGAGCAACACACTTCCAGCACAGTGTCTTTATAAAGGCAGTTAATCGGATATAATAATCTTTTGTCTATGCTTGAGGTGTTTAATTTGGCCCATAGACTTACTCGTGAGATTGAATCAAAAGCAGCTTTCAAATCAATGAAAGCAGCATACAGCACACCGCAGGATTGCTTGGCGTACTTATCTATGAGGTGGTCTAGGACAAAGCAATGGTCTATAGTAGATCTGCCTTGCCTGAATCCTACTTGCTCTTCCACAAGGATAGTCTCAGCATCAATCCAGTTGATTAATTTATTGTGGAGGTGTTTTGCATATAATTTACTAACTATAGATAAGAGGCTGATAGGTCTGTAGCTGGCCAGATCCCATGTAGGGCCCTTCTTGAATATTGGGATGATTACCTCAATGGCCCAGCTGTCGGGGAGTAAACCAGATGAATCAATGTGAGAGAATAGTGCCACAAGCAGAGGTGCCCACCAGTCAGTATTGGACTTCAAAAGTTCAGGGGGCAGGTGATCAATGCCTGGGGCTCTATTGTTTTTTAGCTGTGTAATTAGGTCTTTTGCCTCAGTCGTGGACACTGGGGGCCAAGCTGGTAAGTTTTCTGGAGATACTGTTGTGTGATTAAGCTGAGCATCCTGGTCTTGGAAAAGTGAGCGGTAGTACTGCGTTACATGCCTGCTGTGGAGAAACCTCAATACATTGTGCCCTTTGTGTGACCAAATGGCACATCTTCTAAGGGGAACACATGTTAATTGCTGTTGCATTTTCTGTAACCACTACTTCATTCATTTGGTGTTTTGTAAAAGAGATGTCTGATAACTTTATTGGGCACTATGGTGACATACATTGATATTGTTCTCCTGTACTAGCTGAGTAAACCAATTTAACTTTCTGTGTTGGAAGATACTTCTCTCCTTAGTTACAGTGGAACAAATAGAGCAAACCACAGGTGTAATTAATTTACAACCATTTATCTGACTGTGATGCAGGAACATGGTCTGCGACAGCTTCAGGAAGGAGCCTCAGTGTACAGCTTTAGGTCTGTGCTGTGCACTATGCTGCTGCTCTGCTATCATACCTTCATGACTTTTGTGCTAGGTAGGATTCATTTTCTTCTCTAAATGTTGACCCTTCATACATCCAAAATGGCATGGGGATAGGAAGGAGTGTGTTCATCACAAAGCTGGTTGTGAATTACTTATTCAGAATAGCTTAGGATTATTCATGTATGACTTAATTCTTCACAAACTTTTATTTTCTTCAAGAAACACTTAAGATGGATATGATATATGTATAAAGGTAAAGGTAAAGTGACCCCTGACCATTAGGTCCAGTCGCGGACAACTCTGGGGTTGCGGCGCTCATCTCGCTTTTATGGCCGAGGGAGCTGGCGTACAGCTTCTGGGTCATGTGGCCAGCATGACTAAGCCGCTTTTGGCAAACCAGAGCAGCGCACGGAAACGCCTTTTACCTTTCCGCCGGAGCGGTACCTATTTATCTACTTGCACTTTGAGATATATGCATAGCTTATCCCAAAATTCTAAAACATATAGGCAGTTTTTGAACCAAGCTAATCCTAGCAATTTAAACAGAAACATAACATTATGAGCTATAAATGCAAACATTTTGTTAGGTGTTTGCTGTTCCCCTAACCACTCTTTAACTTGTTTTAAAAACCTTAGCACAGGTCCTCCTAGTCACTGGGATCAGATGATACGAGGCCTTTATAGGGATGCAGCTTTAGGGAGCTTGGGGTTGCTGATTCTAGAAGTGTGACTCTTCCTGCCCATAGCTTCAGTTTTACAGAATCCCCTCCCCAGTGAAACCTGTAAATGCCCAAACTTGTTTTAATGAGTTGCCCAAAAGTCAACTATCTTCGGACTATTTAGGAGCTGCTCAGTTTTGATGAGAATTTCCCTGTAATCATTTGCTTTTAATATTTTTGTGTCACCATTATTTTTGAGCTAAATTAATGTTTATATTTGGCCTTGAGAGAAAGTATGGAAAGGACTCACAATGTAAACTAAGTCTGGGCTACCCCCACTTTCTAATTTTTTGTTCTCCCAATTAATTTAGGGACAGGAAAAGGAAATGTTGAAGAAGCAGAGAAACTTCTTAAGCCTTACTTGGCTCGATATCCAAAAGTAAGATATATCTTAAATAGGCCTGATATGTGTACCAATGTAATATCTTACTATAGAAAGATGATTAAATGTATATAAAAATTGTTGCCAATGTTTTTTCTTGATTTATTCCAGGGATCCATATTCCTGTTTTTTGCAGGGAGAATAGAAACAATAAGAGGCAATGTTGATGGAGTAAGTAATTTGTTTTTATCCTTCACATACCTTCCTTGGGGCTTAAGAAATCTTTGGCATTATGATCACAGTTCCTGGTGGGTTTTGCTCTCTGCAGTACAGTACTTGGCCACACTAAGAGTGACAAATGGATGTTGGTCTGAAAGAAGTAGAAGAGCATGCAACTGGTTGACCTGGCAGATTTGATAAGAAGGATTCAATAAAGATTGTAAGCAAATCACGGTAGAAAAGCAAGGCTATTTGCCATCTTATTTTCCACATGAACCTGACCATATATGAAGGTCATCTTCAGAGGTCCTTCTCCACTGGTGCAACCCTGTCACTGGTTGAGATGCCCTTCAGCTGTAATGTCTCTGCTGTGGACTACCTTCCCCACCTGGTGCAAAGCCTGACATTTTTTCAGCATCAGGTGAAGTATTTGCCTAGGCATTTTTAATCATTTGAGCCTTTTGGATTTAGATTTTGGACTGGTTACAACTATTTCTGCTCTGCTGTGTGAGTGTAGTGGTGGGTTTTTAAACTTTTATTATTTTAACTTCATGCAAGCCTCTTTGAGTATTAAAAGTGAATATAAATACTTCAACATAAATAAATGGAGCATCTATTATTGTTAGGTACTGGGTGGAAACAACACTAAATTACTACTAAACTGTGAATTGGCTCTTGTTTTGAGAACCAATATGATGTGATAGTGTTTTGCTAGGACTTGGCAGACGCAGATTCAAAGCTGCACACCACCTCGAACCTCACTGAATGCTTTTGGTTACAGATAGGTAGCCGTGTTGGTCTGCCATAGACAAAACAAAAAAATTCCTTCCAGTAGCACCTTAAAGACCAACTAAGTTAGTTCTTGGTATGAGCTTTCGTGTGCATGCACACTTCTTCAGATACACAGCTTTTGGGTTAGTATTTTCTCGCTCAGCCTAACCTATCTCACAGTGTAGGAGGTGAGGAACAATATATGCCCCCTGAACTACTTGGAGGAAGTGTAGCATCAAAATTGAATTAAAAGTAAGAAATAACGTTTCTAAGCAAAGATATTGATATCTTCTGCTATTTCTGTCTCCCCCTTTCCATGGAGATGCAGACTGTCAGAACTGATTGTAGTATGTGATTGATACAGGAACAGTACTGTATGGCTTCTGGCCTGAGTGCATGCTTGACAAGTATATTCAAAAGCGGCGCTGACATTTTTGAATGAGGAGTGTAGTCCTTTAAGGTTTTCTTTTGATTTTCTAGGCCATCAAAAGGTTTGAAGAATGCTGTGAAGCCCAGCAGAATTGGAAGCAGTTTCATCACATGTGCTATTGGGAACTCATGTGGTGCTTCACATACAAACGTCAGTGGAAGATGGCATACTTCTATGCAGATCTGCTCAGCAAAGAGAACACCTGGTCCAAGGTGAGTACAAGGAAGATGTGCTGACGAGCACATCTGATAAAGAAAGGTAATGTTATGGTGTGATTTGGATCAATCAGTTTTTGAGTAGACTTATTCCAGGTAGACATTAAAATATGATTGAAAGGCCACTGAAGATATAAAACAATGCTATTCCTAGTTGTACTTTAGTAGCAGACACTTTGTCCTCTTAATCAAGCTCAAGTGGCACATGCTGTTGCATAGAGCCAGAGTCCTTGAGAGGCCTATAGCTTTGGTCTTCTCTCTTGTTCTGAGCTGTTCAGTAAGCATATGAAGAGAAGCCATGTTTGCTGGCTCATTTCCACTGTGTCCCTGATTGCTATCTTTTAAATTTCCCCCGAAGAAGTGATTGCTTTCCATTGAGAAAGATTAGGGGCTTCTGATAGAAATTGTCTTCATTTTTATACATTTGGTCAGCTTAACCTGTCCAGGTCTGCCTTTTGTAATATCCCAAATCTTTCTCCTCCCTTCAAGCAGCTTGTTTTGATAATAAATGTGTGTTCAATTTCCTGTGTAGGAATCCTGTCTCGCTCAGATAGCAAGATGTGTACTCTTGTGTTGTCTAGAAAAAAAGGCTCACATTTGCATGAAATTTGAAAGCCTTCTGTGCTTTTGCTTACTCTTCAATAATTGGGTAGTTTCTCAGTTCTCTGCTTGACTTGCTAAAAGCCTTTCTTTGCTAATTCTGATTGGATACACTTTCAGTCCAAATAAATGTCTCACAGCAGAACCAACTGCTGCTTTGGCAAGAGAAATTCCGGTTGGCTGTGGGGTAGATGTTCTGCTTCTCTTTTGTTCTGAGACAACATGTGTCTTCATTTTGAAGTGGCTTGAATAAATGAGTAGTTAAAACCGTATAAGTTTGGGCTCCTTCTTATGGTAAGATATTGAGCTGGGCAGTATAGGAATCTTGTATTATTATACTTAGTCATGTGTGTTTCCCATTTTTATAAGTTTCTTCCCCTTATGCTTTTTAAATGCTATGTAAATCAGGATTTTCTTATAAAAATTCAATTTTACTTTTTCAAGGGATAATGTGCCTGGCAGGGTAGGGGTGGGGGTTGTGAAATATATTGCTAGTGGGTCTTGTTACCTGATTTGGACACTTAGAACATATTAGCCCTATTGACGTGTTATAGTCAATGCAGTTGCAGCAAGGCTTAGTTCCTGCTGACAATGGGTGAACCTTTGTCTTGACTGTACCACTTTAGACTATAAGCGAGTGCTCACATGCCTGAACGCTTTTCTTTACAAAAATTGCCCACACATAGAAACTTAGCCATTTCCCTAGTTTCATGTAGAGATTGTTGTTTCGTATGAATAAGCATCCAGTCTTTTGCACCTCCATCTTCAGTCTGAAATGGAACCATTAAACATAGATTTACCACTTTAGGTGAGGACAAAGCCTAAGAATAGCCTGCTTTCGGGGCAGTGCTAGGCAAATGGCAGTGCTGTTGGATGACAATTCTAGACTAATGGTGCCTTTTTTGAGCCTATAAAAACAATGTTAATCAGGATAGATTCATGCCATCCTCAGGAGTGAGCAAAGGAATAGGAATGACCATAGTCATGTACTTTTGACTTAACTTCCTTGAAACCAAGTGCCCAAAAGCTGTTCCTTGGTGTAAGATCTGTTTTCTGCAAACACACACACATACTAAACTGTAAAAGCAGGGCTTTTTTTCAGCCAGAAATCATTGGAACTCAGTTCCGGCACCTCTCAGGTGTGCGCCATTGCCATAATAAGAGAACAAGGGAGGCATTCATGGTGCATTCCGGCACCTCTTTTTCTAGAAAAATAGCACTGTGTAAAAGTATGTATCTGTACACACATCTTCTTTGCAAGTAGAAAAACTTGGATACAGAAAGAATTGAGTTCTAGTATATGTTTCTGATGTATTTACTTCCCTTTTCTGCTTCGTTTTGGTTACAATATCCTAATGCAAGAATGTATGTTCTAGGTAATTTCACTTACGATAGTATAAGGCCATATCCCTTAAATGTTTCACCATGCTGTCTTAGATATTGAAGATGACACAGGAATATAAATTACAATAAGGATTTTTAATCATACGTAATTTTCATTTTAGGCTACATACATATATATGAAAGCAGCTTATCTCTGTATGTTTGGACCAGATGATCATAAGCCTTTTGGGGATGATGACGTTGCACTATATCGGTAAGATTACCTGACTCTTCACAAGGCCTATATATTGACTGAGATTAGTCATGAAAGAAATACCCATTGTATTCAGCCCAGCTCTACACCTAAAATTGTAACTTTGTACATTCCTCTGTATTTAACACCAAGCCATATTTTAATTTATGGTCAATGGGATAATTCAACAACATTTCTTGAATATAGTTTTAATCCTCTCCTACTACTTGAGACATGGGAATCCTACCCACAATAACATTAACTGAATCTCTTCTTCTGTGTCACATGGGATAGAGGGTCAATATTAAATGTATATGGAGCAACACATGAAAATCGTAACACTTCTATATAGGCTACATTCTAGCCACAGAAGAGATGAAAGTTTCTGCACCCCAATTTTGCTCCGTCCTGGCATGCAACAGGGTGGTCACAGTGTTAAGGATGCATGTGAACCAGACAAGGCAAGCCCTTAAGGAGTGCATGAAGAGCTGGGAGGGTTGTGGCCTATGGAGAAGCCTTCAGGGAGCATTTGGTGGTCTTTAACTCTGGGGCAAGACATGGGGTGGATAATTTGAATTGGATGTGCCATTACTGCAGCTGATGTAGTACCATCCTCAGGTATTTGTTCTAGGAAACTTGGAAATGCCAGAATCCTCTAACTTCTGTAGCTGCCACAAAGTGTTTTTAAATTACGTACAGGTTTAAGAGGCCCTGAGATGCATGTCTGATTCTGTCACTAAGCAGCTGCCCAGAGGTCAGGTGTGATGTAGGAATGGATGGCTCCTCCATGAATGCAGAGCAAGATGTCTGTCTGTTATTCTATGATGGTGACATTTTGATGGTGCTGTATTCCTCCTCCACTACCACTTTCCTTCTTTCTGTTTTATGTTCTTTTAAATACCTAGGTGTTTGTGTATTTGTTTACAATCAAGCAGTATACACATTTTGTTAAATAAAATAAGTACTTCTTCAGAGCTGATCATCTTTAGAATGGAATCTGCTGCTTGACAATGCATATGGAAAAATATAGGGGAGAGTTTTCAGTTCTGATTTTGCAGTATATAGTAAATAAAGCAAATGAAATTTTGTATGCTTCCTTTCATCTCACAGGGCTGTGCCTAGTTTGAAACTGAAAATAGCAGGAAAGTCCCTGCCTACAGAAAAATTTGCAATTCGGAAATCCCGCCGATATCTATCCTCAAATCCTGTTCCACTTCCTGTACCTGTTTTGGTAAGATGAAGAGGCTTCCCCTGCCCATCCATTGCTTAGAGATCTCATTATTTATATAAAAACTTCCCTAGTATTTCTTTTTTAAATGAAATGGTTGTTGGGGGGTGGGGAGAGGCTTGAAATGCTTCTGTCGTGGCAGCTAATAATGGATACTGCCTGTGCATACTTTCTTGCATATGCCCTGCTGTACCAGGGAAAAACAGGTGGGTGGATCATGTGGACAACAGCTTAAGTATATAGAAATGTATGCAGTCAGTTGCATAACACTTTGTGGATAAACCATATTTTCATGGTTCTTTGGATTGTCCTGAATACCACCATTTGGTAGCCAAGCCCCAAGCCAAAAGTCCTGTTTGGAATGCATTTTGGCTTGCCTCCTGATGAAACTGAGTGTGTGATGATTGATAATATTGTCATTTATCTGTTTTAGACCCCCTAAGTAGTAGCAGTTGCCAGGACATTGTTCTGTTCGCCTCAGACATTGTGGTAGATTGCAGTGTTTAGCTGGTGATATTGTGAGGTTTAGCTAGTGATAACATTGCAACGTTTAGCTGGTGAGTTATCACAATGTTGAAAACCAAATATCTCCCAGCTCTTACACACATTGTGATTCGCGATATATTGCCAGCTCAAATATTATGAAACAATTATTATGATGTGAACTTCAAACCAGTTTTGCATGATATATTGATAAATCACCCAGTCTTAGCCTGCATCCAGTGATTATGGCTACTGGGAGCAAATAAGCACCTACATTACATCTCTTTCAGGTCAAAGTTAGTGGAGTCTGGTATTGAAACATGTGACTCTTGCAAGCCACCTTGACTTCTATGTGTCCTCCCTTTTCTGCTGAACTTGCACCACAAACCCAGCAGATGGTGCTCTTTAACAATTCTCTCCATTGAGGAACTGGAAGTTGGTATTGAAGCTATTTATAGCACTCTGTTAATAGTTAATTGTGCTAGGTCTATTTGGTTTGGATCGAAAGGTCCTTACTGCTGGAAGCTTCTAATTTAAAGTGGGGGGGGGGGAATATATTTTGTACTGCAATTTTTATTTTTATTTTCTTCAAATCCCTGCTAGAATGATCTTGACAAAAACACAGTTTCTGCATTCAGTTACAGAATTGTTCAGTACAAAATATATAAAGCTGATATACAAAGTGATGCTGCTTCAGTTGAATCTGTTCAGTCTAATCTACCAAGACAGGAAGAAAAGTAATGTGCAGGGTGGCCTAACCCAGATAAAAAGTAGCTAAGAGGAATAAATAGTATAGGATCAAATGTTTTGCTTTTTATTTGTCCAAGGAGACTACAGACCTTGCAATTTTTCAGTCATTGCATACCTTTCCATAGCAGTGGGTGTTCAAAGTAGATAGAAATAAAATGGAACACTTTCTTGCACATCTCGGCATAATTGGGGGTGTGGCTATTGGCATTCTCTAAGAACAAAGGAATTCAGCTAGGCTGGATGGACAGGCTGAACATTGTTTGCAGGGGGAAAAGGCAAGGCCTGAAATCTGGCAAAAAGTGTAGCAGTTCAGTTGGTCCAGCAGTAGATAAAATTTTCACTGCTAACTACGTGCATCATGCACATTTTTATAACATTCTGATCTTTGAAAAAGTGGTTGTAAAATATATTTCAGAGGTTAGCTAGTTCACAAGCATTATTGTTATTATTATTATTATTATTATTAGTGCTTTTTTCTGGGGGTACACAGGGGTATACATACCCCTAAAATTTTGTGAATCTAAGTTTGGCCTCATTGAGGGGCAGTATTTCAATATGAGTAGGAAAATGAGAGTACCCCTAAACATTTCCCCCCTGAAAAAAGTTCTTCTTCATATTCAGCATTTATGCATACTCTTTGAACAAACTGAAGTATACCAGATCAATCACCTTTGTAATCTTTATAACAACCCTGTAAGGTAGGGCAATATTATCCCTATGTTGCAAGTGGAGAGTGGGTAGACTAAGACTGAAATATGGTGGCTTGCCTAAGAACTGCATTGTATTGTGGTTGAGGTGAGATTCAAACGTTAAGTCTGCTGGTTCATAATTTACCAGTAGTCAACCTGGTATTCAACAACATCTGGAGAACTACAATTCCCATCAGCCTCACCCAGCATCAGTCAATCATTTTATTTGTATGCCGCCTTTCCAAAGTGCTCAAAGCGGCTTGCAACATATTTTTTAAAATAACATAGCTATAAGCCTAGCAAAAGTAGCCATAAACAATAAACAAAACATCAAAAAGTACGCAGCTAAATTGAACAATTTCCACATAAATCATAAGAGCCAAAATAAATATATAAAAAATAATATCAACGACAGGAACACCTGCTCCCAAACAATGCCCCAGCCCCAGCATGTCCTGTGGTCAGGGTTATGGGAGTTGTCAGTGGTGTTCTGTTGTACAGCATTGTTTTGGTGCCCCCTGCAAGGCAGGACCCAGTGCAACCCCACCAGTCCTGCTACCCTAAAACCACCTCTGGAGTTGTTGTAGTCCACAACATTGACAGGAACTTTGCGGCTACCCCTGCCTTAGTCTGTTGAACACTTCCCCCACATTAACATCACTTGCTACACTTCTCATTTGAATTTTAAATGGAAAAGCAGCTGAGCTTCATTTCAGTGTCTCTAGTCAGACCATTGATAGGGAATGGAGCCAGAATATTATGATCATAATAGGGCTATGTTTATTTGGGCTACAAATTATAGAAGGGAGAGGCTTTCACTAGATTTTTTCCACAGAACCCTGAGTTCTTTTAAGTATTATAGCCAACTAGCTTCAAAACCCAAATGCAAATATGGGAAATAAAGTTTAATAGCCCATTAAATTCATTATCTCATGCTTCCTTGAGGTCATCACATGGCACAAATAGTCCTAGTAGTTCCATCTTCTCTGGTTCCTTTGGAAAGTTCTTTCTGTTCCTTCCCTGCTCGCTTCTTTTTTGTGTTATTCACTCATATGCTAGGTAACATCTGAAATAGAAATACCCATATAAAAGTTTCAGCTACTATATTCCTGCTTACCCACCTCTGCTATCCCATTGCTCTTGCCATTTCACTATTGATCACCTGTTTTTAAGATCCAAACTAGAAAAGACTGGAAAGAATTATAAATGTATGTATATTTATATTTATTCATATACAGGCAACTTCCCACTTATGCAGGGATTACATTATGGGTCCTCGAATGCATAAGTTAAATGTATGTAAGTTGGGTACACCCTCTAAATGCCTTAATTCTAACACTAGCTTGATGGGAATTTAGAGGGGGCTAGCATTCACAAACTCATAACAATATTAAAGGGGATATATGTGGGTGCACTTGTGCAAATTCAGCATTTATTAGGAGTAATGTTAGAAAATGCAACAATATTATGTCATGGTCATCAGGTGGTTGAAATGAAATGTGACAAGAGTGCCAGTGGGATATAGGCCATTATTCGTCAGTTCCAGTGTAGTAATTAAGTACTCAGTGATTCAGATCAAACTTCCTAGAATCAGTTTTCCAGTTGGCCCCATATTGATAACAGCTCCTGGATTTTGTGATTACATGTTACACAGGTGATCTCATCTTAGCAAAGGAGCAAACTAAATGAAATATTTATGTCTAATTCTTACCATTAATATTAATCAGAGCCAATATGTTGCTTGCCATGGGAGCTATTTGCTTCTCCCCAGGGATTCTTTCCTTCACTAAGTTTGCATACCAATATCACAAAAAAATGTCCTGTTGATTCTTTTTCTTATCCTTTGGCTGAGTTGCTATGGACATGAATGTTCACAGACATTCTGCACCATCAGAGTGAATGAGTCAGCAATTTGCTGTCTGGTCAACTTGAAGCTTCCATGATAAAACAAAATAGTTCATTTTAGAGAGAGCTTATGCAGACCAAAGGTTGTGAGAACCAGTATGAGTAGGTTGGAAAGAAGGCCTAGGAGGTAGGGTGGCTGAAGAAGAAATGAAACCATGGAACAAGGAGCAGGAACCTTAGAAAAGGTTGGTAGAAGAAGCAGACTTGAGACAGAGAGAAATGGGATTCTGGAGAAACCATGAGAAAGAGGATCTCATATGGCTTTGGGACAAGACGCTATGATGAGAGAGAGAGAGCAGTGTTGGTTTACCTAGGAAGCTGAACAGAGGTTTGAAATCCAGAAGGCTAAAGTGAGGATAGTGTAGGCAGCTGGCTAAAGCTATCTTGATTTTGAGGGAATTATGAGTGGGGAAGGTTGAAGAAAGGAGGAGCCAAGTTCAAAATGAATATTGAAGGAAAATAGTAAGTGAATGAGGGAGGCCAAATCCACCACTGGGAGGTAAGAGGGGGGGAGCAGAAGTTACAGTCTTGCAGTGTTGTAAAGACAACCAAATGAATGAGTTGGCTTTCTGAGGAGTTAAATGGTTCTGGAGGTTTTTTGTCTGTTTTTGCTGAAACTGGCTAACTCTGCTTCCAGAATATTTGAACTAAACCAGCTAATTGTTTGGGCTTAACACCTCTAGTTTCCAGTAACTAAATTTCTCTACTGCTGTAACAACATGCTCTACTCTGTTATCGCGTCTAGGAGATGATGTATGTCTGGAATGGTTATGCAGTGATTGGGAAGTGTCCTGACCTGACTGGCGGTATATTGGAGTGCTTGGAAGATGCAGAAGCAGCCCTGGAAAGGAGCCCAGGTAACTCATGTCTAATTTCAGAGGGTGTGGTCCGTGAGAGATTGTGGTTGTCCGTCGAGTTGTTAGACGGTAAACCTATTAACCCATTTTTATTTAATCAGCAAGTGGATTATGGGTCAATGAGTTGATGATACAGATGGTAGCAGTATTTTTACTGTTGCTTTGGCCTCCCCTCCCCAGTTACTACCTTATTAAATTGGGGGGGGGGAGAAATACTATCGTATTTTTCCGTGTATAAGACTAAAAAATAATGCCAAAATTAGGGGGCATCTTATACATACATGGGGCCATTCCCCCCCCCCATTTTCTTAAATCTGAGTCCCCCAAAGTAGGAGGCGTCTTATACATGGGGGCGTCTTATAAACGAAAAAATACAGTAATCACTTCCAGGAATATATTTACACTATTTTTAGATTTGGATGTAAGTTTGGGAAGTCGACTTTTCCTGACAATAAATTGACTGCCTTCAGTCAGTCTCTGTGTTGGGAGAAGTTGACTACCCTTTAAGGATGCAGTGGTATAACTGCATGTATGTTGGTCGGTGTGGTAGGGGGTGAGATACAAGAAATAAATGACTTTGGCAGTACAGGAACACAGGACTTTTGAACAAGATGCAAGGGGAAATATGTATGTATGTCTCAAGCAAAGCTCTTTTTTGCTTAATTATGTTTGGTTGTATTCAACATAAAACTAAGTAAATAGTTCCATCAGCACAAAAATTTCTATTTGCACAATTTTGTTGTTGTTTGTTGATGTTTATTAAATTTGTATACCACCCTTCATCCATAGGTCTCAGGGCAGTTCACAAGATAAAACTGCAATATAAAAGACACAAAATACATAATAAAAATAAGAACAAAAACAAGCCAATAACCCCCCCTCCCACAACACATTTAAAAGGGCATTGGATGCCAATAAGCCAAAGGTCTAGAACTTCTTCCCACCCCAATCTGTTCTAATCTGCATAGCAGATTTTGGGAGTGTACAGGTTACATGATGGAGGAGGAGAGGGTGGGAAATCCCACTGCACTTGCAGTAATCCTTCCACCCTTTGTTTTATCTTAGAAGGCTTCTGATCAGTAGCATGTTCTTAGCTGCTACATGCTAGTTCTAAATAACACTTGGTTTTATTTTTAATTGACCATTGGTTGATGACATTCTAATTTGACCAGTCTGGGATTTTTTTAAAGCTCAGATATTTATTTCAGATACACCAGTTAATGAAACCTAGCAATAAGGAATGCCTCTTTACAGCTATTGGTTTCCCCTGCCATTCTCTTTTTGTCTTCACACGATATCAAAGGTTGGATGAAGCAAAGTTGTACTCAGAATAGATCCATCAAAGTCAATGGATAACTTACTCATATCCACTGATTTCCATGGGTCTACTCTGAGTATAGCATAGGCAGGTGCAACGCAAAAGTTTCTTCCCAGTGCATCAAACTACATTTAGCGAAAAGGAAAGGAAAGAAAATAAGTGCATTGTCGCCTGGGCCTTTCTGCAGTACAGTATCTTACAAGGAAGTGCTCTCTCTGTAGGAAGTTTTGTACCTTGTGAAGTAGGACTAGATGACCATTGGGTCCCTTCCAACTACGATTCTATGATTCTGTAAGTAGCAATTGCTCTCAATGGCAATTGGAGTAAAAGGGCCACAGCAGGGTATCCTGTAAGGCTGCAAACAAGCAAGGCGCAAAGAACTGTATATAGCCAATTATCGGTCAGACATGACAAACTAATGCCCAACTGGATACTGAAACCAGACAGGAAAGGTCACTATCTTCCCAGACTCTATTTTTGGAGACACCTGTCAGCAACACCCCCCTTTTTTGCTTGCATGACTAGACATTTTTTTGCCTCTCCTCTCTTACATCATTTAGCTTTTATGTGGAGTGATTTGGGTCAAGCACACTTCATTTTCTCCTTCACCCAACAACTTTAGGTCCTCTTGTAGGCATTTGTGTGTCACTGCCTTTTATCTACAGATAGCATGGGTTAGCCAGAAGCAACCTCCTTTAATCTCTTGCTAACCAGCAGTCACTTCAGTTCAGTAAAAAAATCCCTCTCTCAAGTTTAAAGCCTATGTTACTTTGGATCCCAGCAACCATTGCCATTTCCCCCATAATTAGTGAAAAGAGGCAGTAGAAAACAAACAAACAAAAAACGTGGTGATTTATGGTGTATGTGTGTCACTGATGTAACTGCATATTCTCATCACACATCTGTTCTGTATTTCTTTTCAGCTTAAACTGTGCTAAACCTCAGTTGTACTATTCAATCCATTAAGCTTTCCTTAAGGATCATTGTGGAGAAATCTCAACAGGCTGATACTTAGATAACATGCAGTGGGATGGTTACTACTTTAATTATGGTCACACTTGATGTATGGCATAGGGCAGCTTTCCCCAATCTAGTGCCCTCCAGATGTTTAGGACTACAACTCCTATTAGCACCAGCCAGCAAAGCTGTTGCAGTTCAAAATGTTTAGAGGGCACCAAGTTGGTGATAGCTGCTGCTGCTGCTGCTGCTGCTGCTGCTCTCTCTCTCTCTCTCTCTCTCTCTCTCTGTGTGTGTGTGTGTGTGTGTATTGTGATGGAATAGTTTCTTTCTCCCCCTTTTCAAAGTTTACAAAATTGTCTCAGTTCAGCTCCCTGTTGCTTTATTTTTCAGCTACAGATTTGTTTGTTGATGATCAGTGTGTAATCAAGTTACTGAAAGGGTTGTGCTTGAAATACCTTGGCAAGATTTCAGAAGCAGAAGAACACTTCACTTACATTCACTTAAAGTAAGTGTCCTAACTAGAGAAGATGACAACGCAATAAGAAATATTGAGCCACATCAGCTTATCAAAACCTGTGAGCATTTCTCATTGGAAAGTGATTCTATAGAGATGTTTCAAAGTTTGGCGTAGTTAATGGACAACCATGCAGTTCTATAAATTGTTGTACATTTCTGTATCTCACTATGTGCCTAAGTGTTGAACTTGCACCTCTGAATGTTCAGGATATAACAGAGGTCAGGATTATGCCTATGTGTCACAGTGGAACTCAGCACTGATAGTGCTCTTTACAGAGGCAGTCTGTCAGGAGTGGGACAGCAGTAAATCACACGACATCAGTAAAGTTAACTCTTTATTCAAGAAAAGGTCATCTCAGGAGGCGAGGCCTAGTGAGCACAGCAACTCGTCCCATTAAAACGGGGGGTTCCCCAACTGGCACCTCCCACAATTTCTTTGCATGCATCCAGTCCATGACACAGGCACATCCAACCCACAAAGCAGGTTCCAGTATTCTACAAAAATCCTCAAACATTGAGGAGACCCTCCTCCTGTTCCTCTGCTGATTGACAGAAGAGTATAGGAGAGAGGCTGCCTGCATCTGCCACATGAGTGGGTAAATGTGTATTGGCCACTTTGGCCCTGCCTACCACTGCCATGCAGGCCCCAGAAGGTTGGCCAGGCCTCAGAGGCCTCAGTGCAGCCTCAGGTCAAAAAAGGTTAGTCATCCCCTGCCCAAGTTGAATAGAGACATAACCATCATACCACAAATTTTGCCAGAAACACAATTTAGCTGTGTCCTGGAGCACAAAAACTATATAACCAGCCCCTGCAATGTAATGTATATTTGTACAAATATGCAGGTGCGGATCCATAGTTATATCACACATATATGACTACAGTGGGGGTCACTTGTTTAATTGGCTTCCTTAATCAGCATATCTGCCCTGACATCATGATGTCGTTTCATGCCAGTAATGTATTAACTATGCTGAGAAGTGATGAGGTCAGCACCCAGGAGACTCGGAATCTGTGACTGATTTAGATATTGATTACAAGCTGAGGCTGAAAATGTAGAAATCCATCTGCACTTCTGGAGCCCCAGTTGTATGACCTGATGCTCTACTCTTCAAAATAGAAAATGAATGTGGGAACAGTTGCATTTCCTGTGCTTCGACCACTCCTTTACTGTCATAAAACTTTACATTGAAACAAGGGTACAGTACATGTACCCGGGACGCGGGTGGTGCTGTGGGTAAAAGCCTCAGCGCCTAGGGCTTGCCGATCGAAAGGTCGGCGGTTCGAATCCCCGCGGCGGGGTGCGCTCCCGTTGCTCGGTCCCAGCGCCTGCCAACCTAGCAGTTCGAAAGCACCCCCGGGTGCAAGTAGATAAATAGGGACCGCTTACTAGCGGGAAGGTAAACGGCGTTTTCGTGTGCAGCTCTGGCTCGCCAGAGCAGCGATGTCACGCTGGCCACGTGACCCGGAAGTGTCTCCGGACAGCGCTGGCCCCCGGCCTCTTGAGTGAGATGGGCGCACAACCCTAGAGTCTGTCAAGACTGGCCCGTACGGGCAGGGGTACCTTTACCTTTTTTACCTTTACATGTATCTGTACACAGAATTGCCCTTACTCTGCAATTCTGTCCCCAGACTGCAAGATAATATCAATCCCAATTACAGATGAACATGGGACACTCCATGTTCTGTTATTATATGGTAAGGAAGCTATAACTGCATTGACTTGTTTCCTGAAAATTAAGTCTCTGGCCAAACCTGTGGTGTAACTCTGAAAGCCCCATGTGCAGGTGCTTGTAGGTATTATGGTCAAGTAAGGATCTTGAGGAGCCTGAATGATGCCATACAAGAATGGCCATGGGATGTTCTTCGGTGCCAAAAATGTAGATTATTTAACAACCTAGGATACATTCAAACAATGTGAATCATTCGTGTCAGCATCAAGTGACTTTATTATTTGATTGTAGATAAAGCTGTTGTTCATTAATTGCTATTTCTTCTTTAAAGTGAAAAGAAGATAAAGTATGATCATTATTTAATTCCAAATGCACTGCTTGAACTTGCTTTATTATACCTGGACCAAGACAGAAGAGAAGACGCTGTGAAGATCCTGGAGCGAGCAAAGTAAGCCTATAATAAACACTTGATTATTAGAACTAGATAGAGCAGGGGGCTGAAACAGTGGTGGTTATTTAAGTGGAGTGTTGCACAGTTCCGTCCTGGGCCCCTTGTTATTCAACATCTGTCTAAACAACTTGGACAAAGGAATTGAGGGGATACTCATCAAATTTGCAGATGGCATCAAGCTGGGTGTGGTAGCCAATGCCTTAACAGATTGGCCAATGTTGCCTTAACAGATTGGAGAACTGGGCCAAAACTTAACACACTGAATTTCAATAGGGACAAATTTAAGGTTCTACACTTAGATAGGAATATGGCATGAGTTTTGTATGCTTGTGTAATACTTTTCTTGAATATTCCTTTCTTCCAAACGTTTTCTCTGTGGAAAAAGAGAAATATTAATGTTGTCATTTATCCTGAGCTTGTTTTCTAAATTACTTAAGAATCTATTTCCTTCCCTCTTTAGCCAGTAGGGGGAGAATAAGTGACTAACATGGAGCAGGGGAGAGCCTATGGGCTTGGGGAAGAGAATGTGATCATGCTGACTCTTTTTAACAAGGCTTGCTAAAAAATGTGGGGGTGGGGGAACCAAGACTTGCTTTAGCTGACCTAAATCTACATACTAGCACAACCCAGGTTCTGAGACAGAAGAGAAGCCAATAAAAGCAGCTGTAAACAAACACACACCCTAATTCTGTCTTCATAGGTTAAAAATAACAGGTGCAATTCAGGTACTTTTTTCAACACTGATTGTGGGTTAAAAAAAAAAGGGTGCATTTTGGAGACCTCTAATTTTGCTATCACAAAATGGATTATAAGATAAATAATGTAAAACTGAAAACCTGGATTCTTTTCTAGTTGTACCCAATGGTGCCTTAAGAGTTAGCAGGAAGTACCTGATTTTTCTCTGCTTCCCACCATACCCCATAGTGTTCTGGAGCATCCACTTCAACCCTCTAAAGCATCTTTGAAGGGAGGGCAGGGGCTACCAGTGAAAACTAGTTATTTCATATTGCACAAACAAAAGTGCTCTCTACTAGTAAAAAGTCAGAATTGGATACCCTTCTTTAAACACCTCACATTGTATGTGTAGTATGCCAAGCTTTTTATGTTAAGTTTCTAAATATGTTCACTTTCTCACTTTAAAAACTGCCATATCTATAGGACTTGATCATATCAAGGCCAACCTGTCTAGAAAAATAAACACCAAGCTTTATCAGATTATTAATTAATTAATTGAATGAACTTAATGTAGAGTTGAAAATAAAATCCTAGGGCCCAATATGTTAAATATTTTGTGTCTTGCTGCATTCATCACTGAAGCTACCTTCTTAGCTCCTTGCAGTGATATCTAGGAAGACGTATGAGACGCTTTTGTTGTGTGAGATCCCTACCCATTTCTCCATTTTCTTGGCTGCTGTAAGCAGGGAAACTTGTAATGTGATGACACTGCATCCCATTATAATTACTCCTAAATGAGAATGTAAGGCGTGCACTTCCTATGGGGATGCTACTTTCAGCAGTGATGCTGTGGCCTGCACAATATGAATCCTGAGAGAGCCAAAATGAGGTATTGGCTAGTGTGCTGAACTTGGGTTACAAAGTTCTATAGTCTAACTTCAACATTCAGATAAAACTCTCAGGTTAACTCTTGGGTCCCTGCCAAGGCCCCTTGCCATTCCAAGTTTTCTTCTAAGTTTGTTTAAGATTTAAGTTTGTTTATTTTTACCTTGGGCAGCAACTGGGCTGGCTGAAAAGACAAGCTGTCCCGTCTTCCTTTAATGTCTCTGGGTCCATAGTGCAAAAGCATTTTTAATAGGAAAGGAAGAGTAGCAGGGGTGGGCACAGCTAGTGGCCAGTCACCTTTGTGGGTGGAGGTGTTTTGCATGTTTGTTGGGGTGCTCTCTCTGAGCAACATCAGTTTGTTCTTGTGAAATGGACATTTTGTGATGCCCATGACATCTGTTTTCCAAATGTTCTCCTGGGCCCAAAAAAGTATGGGATCCCTGACCTCACCCATTAGACTGTTGCAAGGATGAAGTGGATAATCCCTGTGTATCCACTGAGTGCCTTGAAGCTGTCTCTGTGACAGAGTGTATGCTTTGCATGAGGATTCAGTCCAAAGCATCCCCAGTTTAAAGGGGAACTTGGATTGCAAGGCTGTGAAAGATCTCTGCCTGGGATCCTGGTGAACCTCAGTCAATCAAGACAGATAATATTGCACTAGACCAGTAGCTTGAATTTTGTATAAGGTGCTTCATACATTGATTGGGTTTATGTTTTTTGATAATACTTTACAGTATTGCTTAAATATGTTATTTTTGTATTTATGTACTCTCTGGGTTTATTTTGTATTGAGGGGGAAGATAGTTTAGATTTCTTTTCTCACTTTATACTCACCATAAAAGAGCAACATAGAGTTGCCTTCATGTATGTTTGTGGATTCTGAACTTTAGATTTCTTCATTTTTTGCATAATGGACACTTACCGGTAATAGAGACTTGCTGTTTTGTTTTCCGGGCTGGGGGGCAGGGATGAGTAAGCATACATTTTCCAGGGAAATGTTAAGACTTGGAACTACAAAGAGATGCATTGTCCTGTTGTCTGTGTCTCTATTTCAGAGGAAGCAATGAAGACATTTGTGAATTAAGTTTGGTTTTTCTACCTTCGCTTTGTAAAAATTGTTCTTTTAAATATTGCAATACAATGATGATGGGGAGGTGCAATATTTAAGTGCCTATCACAATATATATCTGTTTTGTTTTAGGCAAAATTATAAGAATTATTCCATGGAAACAAGAACACACTTCAGAATTCAAGCTGCTTTGCACCAAGCCAAATTGTCTCCAGAAAATGGTGTTCTGGAAGCGGAGGTTTCATGTTAACTTTTAAAAAAGAAATCTTGTTTGGTATGCAAACTGCCACAAGAGGACATTACAGGCAGTAGTTTTAAGGTGGACTTTGTCAAGTTTAGCACAAAACGTATTTAATTTAAAAATACTGAGGGGTTAACAAACCAGTATTTCATTCCACGACTGTTTATAATATATACAGATGTGACTTACTTTCTTTATAAGTTTTTTAAATAAGATGTCCATGTTCATTAATTTGGCAAAGAATATTTAAACGGATGAAATCATGAACTCTATAGAGTTGCTGACAAATACCTAGATCACACTTGGTTATGAATATAACGTTTATTTTCTACATAGACTGAATTTTTTTAAACTACTTTTTAAATGAGGTAATAGTTTTCCTGATAGAAGGAACAACCAATTAATAACCTTTGATTCAGGTTTAATATTATAATGTACTGTTCTTTAAGCTCGCTTTCATTTTTTCCTCTTCTAATGTATTCTATTTTGCTAACACTCAAGATGCCAACAAATTACCAATGCAGCCAAAATCCAGTTGCAACGTGCTGATGCTTACCAGTTTGAAAGAGTTATCAATGTTGAAATAACCAAAGTAAATAAACCAGAATCTCTTTCTGATGCAAAAGTCACATTTAGACTGCATTAAGAAAACTGGAGTTTTTCAAGAAGTTTAGTGTTGGTTTACTCTTTTTGTTGAGCAGCACATGGTTATTTGATTTCCCCCCTAAAGTGGCATATGATTTGGAACAGGGATTGCCAGCATGGTGCCCTCCAGCTCTTGGGACTCCAGCTCCCATCAGTCTCAGCCAGCATAGCCAATGGCCAGGGATGATGATGCAACATCAAGGTGCCAAGTTGGCTACTCCTGTTTTAATATTCTACTGGAGGCATTGTGAACATTCATAAGCCATTTTACAGTACAGGATCTTTTGAACTGGAGCATGTCCAGTTTGGATTAGCCATATCATTTGGGAGAGTGTTAATCATGCAGTCCTTCCTCTTTAACTAGCTGCTGGAACTTTTTTTTGGGGGGGCGGTCTGCTAGAAATTTAGAGAGCACCAATGACCTCTTTGGCAGATGGTTGGATTCACTCTTCCCTTCTTACCAAACAATTGATTGGCTACATCAGTGGCTACTATTTTGATAGGACTGCACATATTGATCAGCCCCTCTGTGGTACTACAGAATGCCCATAGGTTCTGGATGTCACCAATTTCCTGGAGCAGGGTTAGAAGCTACATTGCAGAAACAATGTACCCACTATAGATTTAAGGTGGCAGGAAGTTTGACACATTCTGTTGTACAGTAGGGGGATGATTTGTTACTGCATTTCTGTTACTTGCAGGACTTTCTTATGGGGTGTGTCAAATAGATTTGTGTTATTTCAAATTTCACCTTTCTTTAGTTTCAGTAGAAAACTGAAAACATAGATTTCACATGTGGCTGATTTCTCTCAATGCGAAACTAATATATACCAGAGAACCTTTTCGCTGAGTAGGCATTATTAATCTTTTCTCAATACAGTATACTAAAGACTCTTTATATTGGATGCAGAATATGTGTACAGTGCAACTATAAAAAGCACAAAATCAAGCTAGCTGTTCTTCGTATTTTTGTTGTATGTATCATGTCTTCCCTTATACTCCCCCCCCCCTCCCCTTCTTTTCAAAATACCCTTCTTGCTGAATAGACTTCCAGCAGCATTCAGGAAAACCTAATTGTTGCATTGGAGACTGTTTGAAATCAATGGAAATGACAGCTTGGACATCTACAGATTGATAAGTAAATCCTAATGAGTTCAGTGGAATTTACCATTAATTTTGGATGTTTAAGATGGTAACAGTATAGTTCCATAATTCCATTGTTTTTAATAGAACTTATAGGCAAGTAACTTTTGAAAGTTATGCCTATTCAGGAAACTAAACTAAACTTGAATGTTCTGTTGAAATTGATGAAGGTTGTGCAGGAGTATTGCTTTATAACTTCTAATAGTATTAAACACATATTTAATACATACTTAAGCGTAAGGTTAGAGGCGATGTTGCTTAAGCTACAATCTGAAAAACAATAAGCTTTTGTAGAATAATTTGGGAAGTTTTGTAGATTCACCTAATTGTCATAGATTTTTGTAAATTTCATCCCTTGTTCATATCCTCTTAACACCCAGCAATAAAGAAAGCTTAATGGTCTGTTGAATTGCTAATGTCCCATTAGATTTTTTTTTTTATTTTACAGTAGGTATGACATATTAAATAGCACACCCAATGTTCTATTACAGGTCTTTATGCAATATTTTTGTCAAATTTCAGTGGTCTTCCTTTGTTACCAAGAGCATTCAAACAACCTCAAATTCCCCTTTGCAATATGGTTGATATTTACTTCTACCTATTTAAACTTGTTGCATTCCCCCTGAAAGATCCAATTCACAATTTGGCAGTTCTCATGGAGGAACAGGCAAGTTCTTTTAAATATATGGTGCTCTGTTTTGCATTAACTGTTGGTGTTTTAATGTCATAATGTTTTCATTTTTTTCCATTTGGAAAAAAATTGAAAAAAATAATGTTATAATGCCTTTATTTTTGCAGTGTTGTTTTAATGATACTTTGCCATGAAACATGGCATATAAAGAAATGATTTACTTTCCATGTAATGTACAACTCATATTTACAATAGTTTGTTTTAGCCAGAGGATCATACGATAGAGTTTTAGAACAAAAGTTAAACTTAAATCTATCCAGTGCTACTTTTCTATAAAAAAAAAATGTTGAGAGGGTACTCTCATTTTCCTATTCATATTGAAATACTGCCCCTCAGTGAGGCCAAACTTAGGAGTATGCATACCTCTCGTCTCCCCCAGGAAAAAAAAAGCACTGAATATGTTATGAAACTATGAGGGTTTAAAATCAATTTATATAAAATTGGTTTGGTATTTGAATAAAAGGCCACAAGGCGTATTTAGCATGTTCTTTTGAAAGTCTCTTACAATTTTAACCCTTTAATATTTTAATAAATAGCTTAATAAAAAGTAGGAGGTTTGTGAAATTAAGTTGGGAAAACCAGTTACAACTCACTTTCTCATAACATTCCCTGCCTCTGTCTTTTAAAAAAAATCTTGGGAACAAACAACAATGAACAAGAAAAAGGTGTTTAAAAAGTGTTCATTTGTCGATTTAACAATCCAAGGTAAAAGAAGAAAAGTCTGGCTATAATACTTGACAAGATAGACATCAACATATATGGAAAACAACAGGTGGAATGATAAGAAAGGTAGTATGATTTACTACTGAAAATATTGCACAACTTCATATTTTTCTTTCTCAGATTTACTTCCTGTAATTAAGAATAGCTGCATTAAAGGAGGGGAACTGGAAAAGGTTTGCAATGCAAATCAACCCAAGACTGTATACTGCTAGTTACTTTCTTCCAACAGTGCACCATTTATACTTTAACAACTATCCCAATCCAGCAGTCTTTTGCAGGTATGTCGATTCTGATGCAAACACTGAAGTCCTCCCAGCCTTTGTTCTTTTCACTTACAAGGGCAATTTGGAGTATGCCCGAGTCTGCCTTGTCCAACAAAACAAATAGGAAAGGCTGCTTGCATAGGTGCTGTGTATACACCACTACACACCATGGGATATGGAAGGCATTTGAATGGAAATAGTCTACAGTGACTTATACAGCATCTTCCACAGGTTAGTGGATACTTTTGCAATCTGCCAACTACTCCTGTAGAAATTATTTTACATGTAATTGCTCTATTCTATAGCATTGACAGAGGAATTCCACATTGTGCTCTTCTGATCTTACCATCAGCCCAAGCATTTCAGCTTGCCAGATGGAACAAGCCTCCCTCTCCTCCCCTTGCATGCTGTTCTGGGGGGTCTCCTGACAAACATCCAGAGCCAATTTCAGGAAGCATGGGGTGAGGAGAGGGGTGAAAGCCCTGTTGCATTAGTCCTTGTGTACAGCTTCCGCTGATGGAATTTGTTAGGTGAATGCTTGCTTACAGTCTGCAGTGCTTATACTGTAGACATAGTCTTCAGTGCAGTAGTTGTTTACATACAGTTTCTTCGAATCATGTAGCCAAAACAATCAGAACAGTCCTTGATACATTGCCTGCATCTCATGCTAAACTAAGACATTTCAACATATTGGCTTTAAGTCAAAAGTATAAAGGTCACATTAAAGAATGTTTTAAGAGAACAAAACTCCACATCCTAAGTGGATTTTTATTTTTTTTCAACTACCCTCTCTGCAAGACTGCCTCTATCAAGCACATCACTTTGCTTTTTAGTTTCATAAATGTAAATACTTGGAACAACCCTTACCAGCCGTAGGATCACTAACTTGATCAGTTTTATGTAATTATTTGCCAAATATGAATTTTGCATATAAAACATAAAATATAGAATATTTTAATATCTGCCAATAGACTACTATGTCAACCAAAAGAATACCAAAGGTACACTTAATACACAGAGACCGAGACACAGTATGGTCTTGAGAATCTAAGAAGTACAAAAACAAGAGATGCAGTATTTTTTTTATATGATCCAAGATGAAACTTTTTAAAAAAGAATGCATCCCCAACAAATTGTGTTTTTGAGATGCAGGGTGATCTTTATCTTGTCCTCATCATGCTCCATTTTAACTTAATAAATGTAAGATCAATTTTAGTATTTGAATTCTGCACTCTGTTTAGAAAGAAAATGATGAAAGGAAACACTAGAAAGGCAAATACTGGTTTGTGTTGGTTTTCTTTTAATATTGTCACATTAAAATGTCTCATATAGAAAAAAGTGCATCTCAAGTTTGCTTACAAGCTAGGAGATCTTCTCAAAGTCCACATAATCCTAACTGCAAACAAAATATAGCACTTTTATAACATGTTATAAATAAACTGGTTTTCAAGCATAGAGCCAGCCCCAAAATAAGAATACACTATTTTAGAAGACCTAAGGCAAAATGGATTCCATTTCCAATGAATAAAAAAACTGTGCAAACAAGCTTGAAACTATTTTTGTGCCAGTGTTATAAAATGTAGCTTTTTTTGTAAATAGAGCATTGACCCAAATACCAGGAACTTGTGAAGCAATCTGAACAAAAAATGCAGTTTTCTTTAGGACAAAGGATACTCCAGCATCCCTTTCTCCTTTTTATCGCACGCTCTCTCTCTCTCTCTCTCTCACACACACACACACACACACACACCTCCCCAATAGTATTCTTGTCATTCATCTCAAAGAAGCTTGAACAGAAAACTTCCTGGTGGGCTGCATCCACACAATTTAATTTTTAACATATTTTATTATTCACACAGTTCTTCTGTATGGGTGTGCTAACAGGCTTTCTTAAGGAGCAACTATTTGTAAGCACTGGATCAAGGCTTTACATAAAAATAACTTCCTACTTTTTCTATAGTCTATAAATGTGTTTCTTCTTCCTTCCTTCCTTCCCTCCCTCCCTCCCTCTGTCTGCTATTCAGGATATTTCTTTATTCTTAAGAAATGAGATTTTATTGTGCATGATTTCGTTTCCTAATCCCTGGTTCTTTGGGCAGATGGCAAAGGATCAAACCCCTTTAAAGTGGATGGTTTCCGTGACAGGTCAGAAGAGAAGCTCTGGCTCAGTTAGTCTCGTAGGAGGACAACAGTGCTGCATCAACTGGCTCCATGCAGGAAGGACACGTGAAAGATCTCATCAACCAGTCATCTATACAGTCCAGGTGGTAAATATGCATGCATGGCAGGAATCTGATAGGGTCCCCGTAAACAAAGTCCATCATACAGATCACACATCTAGAAAGGAAAAAAGGAAACAAGATGGAGAGAATCTGAACTCAGCTGAAATATTAACCTGCCCACCTCTTACCAAAGCATAAGGGGAAATGCTTGTTGCTGAAGCACCCGTCCGCTAAAACAAATAGATTAGCTTATTAACATTTAAAATTTAGAGATGTAGAACCTTCCTAAATAATTTTGAATATTCTCTGGTTTTACTATTATTGATTTCTATGTTTGCTTATAGAACCATACCTTTTGCAGGGGTTTCATATCCACAAGTTGCTAAGTAATAGAATAAGTGAATGGAAACTGCACTTGCTTATATCTGATGCAGCACCTAAAATTAATCTATAGTTTTAATATAAAACTACTTTGTTTCTCTTTTTTACTTCTACATTTTATCTCACAGGGAACATGCATGTGTTATGCCTAATGTTGGAGATAGTGCTATTTTTTGAAAATAAAAGGTATTGAACCTAACAGTCATGAACATTTTTTCCCCCAGCAACCACTGATGTAACCTGAAATCAGTTAGCAGAGGCTAATCCAAATAAGTCAGCAGAACTCTAAGGCTGTTATAACTGCAAATTTCATGGCAATATTATCATGCCAACTTTTTTCTTACTCCTTTTTCTGCTTAACATTCAGCATCATGAAATGCTATACAGAACTCAGAAACTTGACCACTATTTGGTGGTCTTTTGGTTGGCCCTAAGGAAGGTCTTTCCCTCCTGTAGATTTGGAGCCATATCAAACACTTGTTGTTCCACTAACAGAGCAGACTTCTGCTTGTCTAACAGAACTTTCCCTTGCAGCCTCCACACCCCCTCCATCTGCTCCAGAAGGTGGGAGGAAGCTCAGGAGATTTTGAGGGAGGTGGGGTGGGAAGAAGCTCCATTACATGAGAGAAACTCTGCACAGGCAATGCTAGATACAACTCTTGATATTTTCCCCCCTGGTGGTCCAAAGTTTATTGTGACTCTTTTGTAGCTTACTCTGGAATCATTTTCTATGGTAATACCTTAAAGTTGCAAGCTGCTTTGAGCCATGAAGGAAAGCAAAATATAACTCAAATTCAGTCTAGAAATACCCACAGCATGAGTTTTTTTCCTTATAAGTGTGTTTGCCTTGTAGTGCCATTACGGAAAGAGCATATCCAATTACTAGGAGCACTGAGCTGTACAGGTGTGAAGGAGACATGTGGAGGGAAACTGCTTGCTGCCTTATGAAGTTTCTTGGTAGCAGAGGGAGGTCTTCCTGGAAACAAACTTACTACTATATTCACTTGATTTGACCTTCCCTATAGGGCCACCTTCAAAGATCAGCAGGCAATGTTGGACCTTAATTAGGAGTATCTTTTTGCAACCAGAAAGGGCAACCCAGTTTCTTAATTAATCCATTGTGAATTAGACAAAAATGATGTCATGGCTGCTGTGTGGAGGACTGGCTCACAGTATCCACTAGGTTGTCCATCCTCTTCAGTCATTACTCAGCTGTGACACCTATGTGCCACCCGCCACCCCACTTTGCCAGGAACCCCTCAGAAATCGGCATGACAAACCCAACTGGATTAGGGTTACTGGTTTTGGATCCAGATTTTACACAAGAGAGCTGGGGTACCATCTAATAGTGTGAGATGGGGCACAGAAGGCTTCAGTTACACATTGCTCCAAATTTCCGAGTAGTGTTTAAGAGCAAATATTGCCAGCCTTATTTCACAGTGGGCAAAGTGGAGGAGTTGGGTTAAAAAAAAATTACTGAAGTCTTGTGCAAGATCTCTGTGGTTAGGCAAGGAAGAAATAAGAGTGATTGTATGTATATGCAGCCTGAGGCAATACTGCAAGTGTTCCTCCTCATCAGGTTACAGCACTGATGAAAACAGCTACACTCAAATTCTCTGGGTGGCTAGCTTGTGTGCAGGTTTGGGGTAAACAGAAATAGGGGTCCGGAATTACAGGTCGCCTATTGAAACAGCATTTTATATTTAAGAAATCACTCATCCAAAAAATGCACTAACAAGCATCTACGCCATTAGTGGCTGCAGATGTATAATACTTACATGATTTTCTATGGTGGTGAAAATCCAGTTTATAAAGTGAGGGGAGTAATGGGCTGGGATTGTTTTGACAATGTCACATGGAATGCATGAAAAAATTAGCATGCATGAGCAGCACTAATTCCACAATAAATTACTGCCTGGAAGCAGCCTATGTCAAAAAGGTTCTGAAGAAGACTGAGAATATGGGTGTTCTCAGTAGTGGCACAACCTTCCCCTGGTAGCATGAACAACTACATCTTTGTGGTTCCTTATCACTGCAAGATAATTCTTATTCAGCAAAGCCTGTGGTGGATTTGCTTAACTTTATCTGATCTATGAGATTTTTCTTCTATCGTATTTTGTGGATTTTTCTGATGTTTTCACATATTGCATTATCTAATTTCTTCTTTGCAACAATTATTCTGATGAGAAGCAACTTACACATTGATGAAAACTGATAAGTAATTGCTTTTAGTGCAGCTATTTCATGTATTTACATAAGTGATGTTACCACAAAAAATGGCACTTACTCTCTGATCTTTTTCTCAGAACCATCTCTTCCTGGATCATAGACTCCTTTCGGCAGGTGCTGTATAAGGCCTATTCGTTGCGCTATCCTAATTTGTTCCTCTTCTGTAAGCTGGGTTGCTAGGCGGGTCTGGCTGGGAGTTGGATGGTAAACTGGAACTGGAACCTGTTCCTAAAATTAAAAGAAAGAAAATGAAAACAAATGCATTTGCTTTGTCAGTTTTAAAGTAATGATAGAAATGGACTTCACAGTATATGGAAATTTAAACTTCTTTCTTTTTGGGAGGAAATGTGTGTAACACTTCATTCTCCTTTTTAGTCTTATAAGCCATAAAATGGGGCAAACTGCAGTGCCATCATTGCTGGGAAGCTGGCATGGATCTATTGTAGGATGTTCTCTGTACAGACAATTTGACTTTTGTTTCCATTAGTTGCCTATGGATTAGTTAAAACAAATGCATAAGTATGACATGAGAATTGGAAAATTATGCTTGCAGGCTGGCTAATTGATGAACATATGGCCTGCCAATACAGAGAAAATTATATATTTTAACTATTACTTGACACCAATCTCATCATCTGCTTAAAACAGACAGTAACTTGATGTAAGTTAGCTTCATAGAAATGAAATGTAACAGACCACTCAAACATCTGCAATACTGAAAGTTTTTGAATACCCTTGTGCCCAGACAATACAACTAGTTCTATTTAAATGGAAAAAACACCACACACACACACACACACACACACACACACACACACTTTAAAAGTTTAAGTGAAAGTCTCTATAAAATCTCCAGGCACATTTATTGTAGCAATATCTCAAATACATACTCCTTTTTGTGTGGTGTTAGTGCAGCTACATCACCTGTAAGTTTCCTGGCCAAGGTGTGCCATCTCAACAATCACAGGTACAGGGTCATTTGCACAACCACATCACTGTAGTTTCAGTGTTGAGACACAACTGTGTTGCCACAAAGCAACAGAAGAGCTGCACGTGGGCAAGGATAAAATGCACCTCTGTGCAATTATGATTTTTAGCTGACTCACTGTGGGCTGCATTTTTGGTTTTCTTCCATCCATACCCAGTATGTATGCACACTGTGAATAATCACATAATCTATCTGAACACACTGCATTAGCACACATATAACACTCAGCATCTTCTATACTGAACAGCCAACTCCTCAGAACAGTTCCTGTAAAAGGCTTCCCTTTGATTCACCCCTCTTCCCACATTTATGCTGTATGTAAATGGCAGGTTACCATGCAGTGATTTTTTAAAGACCAATTACTAATGGAAGGGATTCCTAGTTTCACTTAATCCCCGACGCCCCCCCCCCAAAGCTATGAACAAATGGATACATGAGAGCTGCCAGATGGACATCTGTTAATCTTCAGCAGAAGGCGCTTACGGACTGTAAAATGGAGACTTCCCCATTCCACTTTTCTTTGTGCCCTTCATTTATCATTCAGAAGCCCTTTTTTATCTTTGGACAATTAGTGTATGTTATTTCACAGGGGTGTATCTATTGAGTATCTTCCATCCCTTTTTGCAAATAAGAAACCAAATTAGAGGACAGCAATATTCAATAATAAAGGTCAAACTGGATGCAATGGGGGCAGGTCTGTGCATTTTGCAGCATGCCAGCCACATTTGCATGTCACACTAAGCCAAACCATGGCTTAGTGCAAACATGCTGGTTTGCGAGGAGTAGATTTTGCTCCTCCCTGGTCTTTTTAGGTGATAGATGGGTGGCAGCCCAGCCAAGCCAAGGTTTGGCTCAGCATGTTGTACAGACCCACAACTGTGATAAGCGCTCTCCTCCTTAACCAATGTTTTGGGGTTACAGGTTGTGGTTAAGGGGAGACCTCATCTACAATCCTGGATGCAATGGCATTAAATGGCAAATGTGGATTCTATGTAAGAAGTTACATGGGGGGGAGAGCAAGTATAAAGTAACACATGATAAGGTAAAAAACACAAAACCACTTCACAATTATGCTAATTGGCAACTGACTAGGAAAGAGATATTGGGCTTAGGGGAACTAGATCAATGAAAATGCTAACCCAGTGTGCAGCAGCTATGAAAATTAGAATCCCATGAAAGAAAGGGATTGAAAATAAAATTGCTTATATCATAATACTACCATTATACAAATACTATGTTCAAGTTCTGCTTGCCATACCTAAAAGATATCATTGACCTGAAAAAGTGCTAAATTGAGAACCAAAATGTTTTGGGGGCTGGAGAGGAAAGGTTATGTTAAACGTGTTGCTTTAGTGGGGAAAGTGAGTAAAGGGTGTGGGAAGAGAAATGATAGAGGTATATGCAATTATGTGTGGTATGGGGGAAATTGATAAAGAGCAAACTTCATAGCATGCATAGTTAATGTTAAGTTTTCTAGTGTTAAGAAAGAGGTTAAATTATGAAAAATAATAAATACTCTTCAAGTGGCTAGTTCAGCCATCCACAGCCAGGTGCTCTCCTGGATTTTTGGACTACAATTCCCATCAGCCCCAGCCAGCATAACCATTAATAATGATATTATAATACTTTGAAAAGAGGTCAGTGGTAACTACTAATCCTTGGATAAAGATAATCTGAAGATTACTTTATTCTGTTTAATAAATTGATACAATGTTCAGCATGATTTATATTTAAAAAAATCAGAAAATATTCTAATTGCTGTTCAAGTGTGTTGTCTGACCAACTGATATTGTGCTGTGCCACAAATACTAGTTAAAAATAGGTATACTGATTGTCAGACTGCACTGACTTTGGTGTGCTCAAAATTTGTTGGCTCAAGGAGACCATTCTAGGCTGGATTGTGGCCCATTGAGCTGCTTCAAATATTTAGAATTAGAGCTTCTAGATCACAACAGAGAAGAGAATTCTGTCTTTTACTCCTGTAAGACATATGAGCTTGAACCCTTGCATGCAGTAACTAAAATTGAAAGAAAGTATATGCTATCAAAACACAAAAGCATAGTCAAGAAGACAGAAAGAGCCTAATCTTGACACCTGGAAACAAACTAGAAGGGAGTTTGCCCTGAAACATACCACTCTTGGGCTCTGTTGTGGAGACTAGGTATGTAGCAGAGCAAGGCAGGATAGGGATATAGCTAAAAAACAAACAAAAACTGTATAGTGAACTTTATAAAAATTGAAGGGTAGTCATTTTTCTTACCCCCACCATTAAAAACATCTATCATGATTACAAAAACATTTTCCTGGGCATATTGATGTACAATATTATACCAAAGAAAACCCAAATACCAATCTTGATTTTTAAAAAGATATATTGTTTTACCTTCTTTTGTTTACCCAAACCTAGTTCCTTAGGGTGGCTGTTGTCTACTATAAATAAAAGACTGCAATTTGAGAGCTTTTTTCTACAATTTTCATAACTGTGAGCATAACCCTAACCACCTAATGTTGATGGTTGAATAGAGGCCTGGCGAGGCCCAGACCACTGCTGGCTTTTGAGGCCCCTAGCCACAATAAATGCAGCCACAAAAAAAGATTGCTTATAACATGATCTTTAAAGAATGGCAAACCACAGCAATAAACAAGCAGATGAAGTGTGAGGGAACAGGACAATCTGGCACTTAAAAACAACAAAGGTGGTACCTAGCAAACATGCTTAGAAAGTTCCAAGGAAAGGGCCCCCTTTGGCTGCCACTTGACTCACCTCAGGGGGCTGGGGTCCACAAGAGGACCCTCAGACTGAGTTCGCCTATAAATCAGATATACCAGCTTCACAGATTACTTTGAGGGCTCTGCTTTGAACTCTAAACTTACTGCATTTTCCTGTAAATTATCATTTATAACTTACAATATTATATGTGACTTAAGTTATTTTATTAAATAGCTTTCATCCTGCACCTTCAATCATAACAGTCCCCAGAGCAGTTTACAATCCTCTAAAAATCCATAAACCAATAAAACATAAATTGGTATCCAATAAACAGCATTCTGCTACAGCATTGGCTAAAAAAGTAACAAAACACAGAAAAAAGCAGGAAGACATCAACCTACATAAGCTGCTGTGTCCAAACAGCATTACTTTCTTTACCTTCTGTCCCATATTTATTTATAAAATATTATATACCACTATATATAAAAAAGGGACGCGGGTGGCGCTGTGGGTTAAACCACAGAGCCTAGGACTTGCCGATAAGAAGGTCGGCAGTTTGAATCCCCGCGACGGGGTGAGCACCCGTTGCTCGGTCCCTGCTCTTGCCAACCTAGCAGTTCGAAAGCATGTCAAGTGCAAGTAGATAAAACAGGTACTGCTCCAGCGGGAAGGTAAACGGCATTTCCGTGTGCTGCTCTTGTTCGCCAGAAGCGGCTTAGTCATGCTGGCCACATGACCCGGAAGCTGTACGCCGGCTCCCTCGGCCAATAAAGCGAGATGAGCGCTGCAACCCTAGAGTTGGTCACAACTGGACCTAATGGTCAGGGGTCCCTTTACCTTTACCTTATATATAAAAAAATATCTAAGGGGTTTCTGCTAAGTGATAGAGGGAACCAAGTAATGCAGGTGCCACTACTGAAAATACCTGACCATGCATAACTTCCCTACCCGACAAAGCAACGGGATGTGCAAGAGGACGTCTGTTGATCTCAAATGTGTGGCTGGATTCACACAGGGTCCTGCACTAAACCACTAAGCCACAAATAAATTTCTGTGTAGATAGTTATCTATCTCTGTGTTATTTACATAATTGTGATTCTTTCCATGTCTCGAGACTGTATACTTTTTTTCTCTTCCTATAATCTAAACTCATACCTAATCTTTAAAAGGTAAAAATAATAAAATCTATTTTTTTTGTATTGCTGAATGCTGACTGCATTTGCAGCTTGGTCAAACTCATGTTCGTAGCTTCAAGAACATTGTCCAACCATCTCATCCTCTGTCGTCCCCTTCTCCTTGTGCCCTCAATCTTTCCCAACATACAACTACAATAAACTTCATTAAATTTCTGCATTTAAAAAAATATGAATTACCCCAAGACAATGGGGTATTCATCCAATGAATTCATCCAATGAAAATTCTGGAAACTGGCAAAAAAGAATTAAGTGAAGAGCAAGAAATAATAATTATTTTAATGAAGCATAAAGCTCCTTGTTACAAGCAACTGATTTCTGCACTTCAATTATTGCACAGCATGCTCCCTCATTCCAGGATAATGTCTTAGGGTACAGTTCAGCCTGATGAGTTTAGTGGCTCATGAGTGCTGCTCTTCACTTGGTTCCTGTCCCTACCAGGTGTGATAAATTTCATTTTATCTGGCAAAAGTCCCATATTCAGCCTCATTGGAAAAGAACATGCAGCTGTATAGTTCAGACCCAAATCCCCAAGGTGCTCCACATGGACAACCCCAGCTTGTACCTCTTTAATGAGGTACAAGCTTTTGTGAGAATAAAAAATTCAGGAAGCAGAGTGCAAACAGCGATAAGATTCACAGGATGTGGTGTGGAGTATCAGAAGCAGTTGCATAAACAGAAGTGCTGGTCTGAATGCATCCTTAGAAAGTTGTTTTGTTTTGAAGTGGAAGAAGGGAAGGGTCTGCATAAAATTCATTGTTATCAGGAGCTACTCCTGAAAATCCAATAAGTCACGATTTACACACTAGAAAAAAATGTTAATTTTAAGCACTGCAAATTGAAAAAGTGCTGTGTTTGCCGAGGACAGCAGAAAGGTTGCACAGCCTGGTCTGGAAGTCAAAAGCATTTGTCTTGAGAAAGCTGCAAAAATAACTCATTTCCAAGGGGCAATGAACAATACTACAACAATGGATGTGGCCCCCGCTTAATCCCTGCTTCCTTCCAAATCCCAGCAGCCTTTCTATGGAAGTCTGTTCATGCTTCCACCTGCCTTGCATATTAACTGTAGATTTATAGAGATTGCTTCTTGGACTGAAGAAACCATTCCTGTTAACAGCAGCCTTGCCTGGGCAATACAAAATATTGTGCAAAGCAGCCAAATTAAACACTGCCTGGCAGGACTGGCTTTACCACGAAGCCAATGGGATAGAGTGGCATCATTTTACCCTGTAAACGGGAGAAAGTATTTCCTTCCTTAACAGTTTATTTACTACTGCTGTTTGCTTGCTCCTCTCCTCCACCCCAGCCACCAACTCTTCCATCAGCCAGTGCTTGTGTCACTTCAGGCAGGAGAGAACAAGCCAAATCAAACAGCCGAAGTAGCACATGAATCAGGCCACAGGCTGTTTCTCCATATTTGTGACATGGTAACTATGAGAAATGGAACCAGTAGCTCATTCCACATTGGAAGCTACTTCAGTGAAGAGTGAGGGTTATGCCAACATTGTTAAAATTGGCTAAGCTGTGTAGAAATTTGCCTCACATAAACTGCTTCCTAAGTAGAATGGCACCCAGACTATTCCAGTGTTTTGATAGATGCTACCACGCTGCAGAAGTATGTATACAACAAGAAGCAGGAACGGAACCACTGCAGTTCCCTTGCATGCAATATATTAGAGGGTCATTGCTTCCTTGACTTGAGGGACGCGGGTGGCGCTGTGGGTAAAACCTCAGTGCCTAGGACTTGCCGATCGCATGGTCAGCGGTTTGAATCCCCGCGGCGGCGTGCGCTCCCGTCGTTCGGTCCCAGCGCCTGCCAACCTAGCAGTTCGAAAGCACCCCCGGGTGCAAGTAGATAAATAGGGACCGCTTACCAGTGGGAAGGTAAACGGCGTTCCGTGTGCTGCGCTGGCTCGCCAGATGCAGCTTGTCACGCTGGCTACGTGACCCGGAAGTGTCTGCGGACAGCGCTGGCTCCCGGCCTATAGAGTGAGATGAGCGCACAACCCTAGAGTCTGGCAAGACTGGCCCGTACGGGCAGGGGTACCTTTACCTTTTTACTTCCTTGACTGTTTAGATTTAATCATCGTCTTTCACTTTTACAGAACTATATCTGAAACCTCAGATACAACTCTCTTACTAAGCATAAAATCTACCTTCCAAGTATCATAACATGGGACAAGAGTGGCCAACCTATGAACACTCGGGTGTTGTTGGGCAGTAATTCCCATCATTGCTGATCAGTGGTTGGGCTAATGGGAGTTGAAGTCTAACAACATCTGAAGGATCACAGAGTTAGCCAACCTTGATTCAGGGACTCTAGAACAAATTGGCTTGGAGAAACCCAATAACTGTGCTTTGATGGTGTCAAAAGCTGCTGAGAGGTCAAGGAGAATTAACATCACTACATTTCCCTGTCTCTCTCAATAGATTTCTTCATACAGGGTGAGCAAAGCAGTTCCTGTGCCAAAACCGGACCTAAGCCCATTTGAAATGTATCTAGAATGTTGATTTCTAGAAAGCCTGGATCTTTCCAAGAAAGCCTGGATTTGATCCATGATTCCACCCCCTTCTTAACAGTATGCATTTTTTAAAAACTGGCTTGATGATCAGACTACCTTCAGAACAGAAAAGTACATTATTTCAACATTTCTGCAAAGTTGCTCTACAACCAACAGTTTATCAGCTTCTTTGGATGATACTGGGGTTGCACAAACAGAATCAATATATACAAACCGCACAAATTTAAAGTAAAGAATCAATGAAATGAACAAATCCCTCCCTTACATCCCTTCAGTTCGGAGTTGGCAGGAATTCCTTGCTTTTGGAGATTGCAATCAGGGAAATAGCATATAATATCTATGTACAGTATGTCCCCACAATAGTTGATAGTTTAGAAATGTTGCCATTTGAGTTTCCTACAAATTCACTTTAATGTGAAAATTGTTTCTGTTTGTGGAGCATATATACGATCCCTAGGATTTTTACAGACTGAGCATCTCCATGCTGGTTGGCCATATGTCTCATACTCATTTAACCTTAATCAACAGATGGGCATTTCTGGCAGATTAATGCCTAGCTGCATAAATAGGGAACCATGTGTGAGGGATCACATTTGGAGAGAGGCCATAGCTTAAATGATAGAGCACATACCTTGGAAGCAGAAGCTCCCAGGATCAATCTGTCATATCCAACTGAAATATTCAGGTAGAAAGATCTTTGCCTGAGACCCTAGAAAGTTGCAGTCAGAGTAGGCAGTACTGGCTCACTAGATAAATATTCTGACTTGGAATCAGGCAACATCCATGCACAATTCACTCTCAGCACCAACCTAGTCCAAATATTTCCATCCTTGTTCTTGGGACTATTTTATTTTATACACTGTAGGAGTTACCATCTGATATGTGTGCCTGTGGAAAATTCTGCTGTTTCTTATTTAAACCAGATCACCCAACTTCTGTCCAAGATGGAGGTGAAAGTTACTTAAGTGTTTTGTGTGTAAGACCAAACCTCCTAGTTCTTCCCTTTTAAAATTGGCTAGATATCTTGGTGGGGCTTTTTGGGCCGCAACACTACTATTGTTTAGCATTATGTGCACAAACTGGAATAAGCCTTAGGCTTGTATAATCTCTCATCTCTCTCTGGCCATGGCAACAAGATCTGGAGCTGACACTTCTACTGTTAAAATAACCAGAGCCCCCTACTTGGAGGGACTCAGCAACAGCAACTAAGACACCATCCATTCTGTGAGGATCAATGACCAAACAAGACAAATAAATGGTGTTGTACGGTGCTACACAAAATGGACCCCCATTTACCCTAAAACATTGCATATTGAGTTCATTCTAGTTCGCTAGAAACAGAGTAAAGAAGATACAAAAAAAACCCCACACCTTGCTTGATTAAAGCAATTACCTTGTTAATTGGTAAGGCTCCAAAGTGGACTGTCCAGATGTAAAAGATGGAAGGGTTTCTGCACCTTTAGCAGCAGTCATGCAAGTTACGCCTGCTGAAATTCCCTTTTCTGCACAACCAAGGTGCCCTAGTTTATCCCATAATCCAAAGGGGATGTAAAATGTTTCTCTCAAATTACAATAACAATTTCCCTCAGGGATGAGGGAAGTAGACACTCCAATTTTACCATACAGCTTACAAAAATTGGTTTTTTGTTTTGCTTATTTCAACAGCTGAACAGCAACCAAAAAGCACCTTGTATGTTGAATAAAATGTGTTTACACTAATGTATCTGATAATGGGAAGCGTGTACAGTGGTATCTCGGGTTACATATGCTTCAGGTTACAGACTCCACTAACCCAGAAATAGTATCTCGGGTTAAGAACTTTGCTTCAGGATGAGAACAGAAATCATGCTCCGGCAGCAGGAGGCCCCATTAGCTAAAGTGGTGCTTCAGGTTAAGAACAGTTTCAGGTTAAGAACAGACCTCCAGAATGAATTAAGTTCTTAACCCAAGGTACCACTGTACTATATTCCTTTTTGTGATAACCCAAAGCTTATCCCTGCTGTGACTGTGCATTTTCAGTTTCCAGGGCACAAGTCCAAGAGTGATCTCATTCAGAGCTCAACCACTTCTAATACAGAATATATGTTTGCACTAAGGACACATGCAAGAAAGAAGTATATTCACTCAGGTGGTTGATAATACTTTTTTTAAAAAAACTTCCAAAAAACTGGTCACTGGTATTTTTTATCTTTTAAAAAAAGCTGTGCCTGCAGACAGATAATCAGGTTGGGTATCCATAGCAGTGACCAAAGGAGGAATGACTGCTGAGAGGAGAGCAGAAAGAAGGAAAACCATTGTACACCTGCATCAGCACAACCAGACACCTTCATCTGCCCCAGCTGCAACAAAACATGTCTCTACAGCCAAAACAGGTGCTGTGTAACTCTCCAATGGTTTGACTTCACCCCCAAAGGGTGAAGACAGAGAGATGTCAACTCTAAAAACACAGATTGTCTGTGTTCAAGAAAATATTTTCTTAGCTGCTAGGATGGTTAATAACATGAACTGTGAAATTCCTGGTTCAAATATAAGACCAGTCTACCTTTCCCTGCTGTTGTAAGGAATATCAGGTCAATGTATGGGAATTGTTTTGTGTATTTATAGGGCAAGGCAATATGCTGTATGCAAAGGGTTAAGTATCTAGCTATATTAGCATATAACCAACATACTGTAAACTGGGTGGATTAGGACTTTTTTCAGGTTCTAAATAAATAGAGCATTTCACTCCAAACTTTAGGTTTTGATCAAACACCAGTACTGATGACATTTCTGATGGGAGAATGGCTACCGCAGCCTCTGATCTCCCACTGGTATGAAAGCCGACTGGTTTGAGTTCAGAAAGTAAGACTCAATTGCAAGCTAGCAAAAAACATAACAAAACCATTTCCTCCAAAATACAAATACATTATATTGCTAAATTTGAGAAAGGTTTATTTATACACACAACGTTCCTTTAATATCATGCATGCTAGATTTTTAGTTTGCTGTAGATTGATTAAAGAAGGTGCTTTTTATATGAACACTCCTATATTTTGATAGTGTTTAGCACAACTGAGATCAAAATATGATCACTACTTTTCCTAACAAGTAAACCAAAATTATCATGAGAATATTTTAATGCTAGCCAGTATCTCTCTAGCTGTACCACCTGAGGAACAACATAAATGCAGCCTGACATCCTTCACAGTGCACTTAAATACACTTAACCAGATTCTGTATTTTAGTAAAGTACCATAGAAATGAAGCTATTGAAACTGAGTTTTGGAGGATGATTGTTTAAGAAAAAATAATTATCATCAAAGCTGTTGGACAAGATGCACGTAAGAAAGACACTGCAGTTCTAAAATCACAACCCAAGTCTCCTGACTCCTAGTCCACTGCCTTATTGCCTGAATTACTCATTTTAGGCTGCTGTAATACTGCACTATGAAAATATCATTGCCAAAGCACTAACTGGAATTTTATCTAAAGGAAACATAAAACAACTGAAAAAGCTGATTGTTCATTCTGGTCCAGAATCTAGCTAATGCTGGGTGTTCCTGGTTAGATCCTCAGGGTATTATGTAATGCTTCCCATAGATCAGTTAGAAAAATGCAGGCATCTCAGAAATCGGCCACCAACGGAGCCCTGCAGAATAATCTTATCATTTCTCTTACAATCATGAGGGCAGAAGGGAATAAAAACTAAATAAATAAAACCAACCTCCACAATACTGCAGAATCACCCATGTGTTAGACCACAGATCAACACACACAAGACCACCATACCTATGAACCACAGGCTTGTGATTTTCATTTATTAACTGCAGTAATGTCAATAAATCTTGGCTGTGAGTCCTGGAAGATCTGCTCCTTTACGGGCTTGGGAAAGCAGGGTCCTGACTGACTCCACTTACAAAGGCTGAGGCTGCTGGAGAGACAATACAGGCTGTCTTAGTGGAGACCAAGGTCATCAAGCCTGAGCCACTATTGGCAGTAACAGCAGAAATATATGCTGTATGTTTAAGATAATATTTTATTCTCTTGCCAACTATGCTGTTTCAAATGTGCAGTTTATTGAACTTCCTTTAGTAATGTTTTCTTTTGTTATGTTTAATTTTTTTTGTTAACTTTGCTGTGTTAAATGTGCATACTGTACATGGCCTCCTTTGTATTATTTTGAAACTTATAAAGAAATGTGATAAAGAAATGAAAAATAAAAATAAATAAAAAAGCACTCTTACTCTTTTTTAAAAAAACAAAAAACCACCCACCAAGAGTTACTTCCTGTATTATTTTTCACATATGGGATGACTGTCAAATGTCAGTTCTGTGACTCTTGTATATACACATATATAGATTCAGAAAGTCTCAAAAGAATTCCAGTGTTATCGAGTTCACGAATCAGTGACTTGTACTAATTTAAAAATGGTGATATGGAAGTAACTTGAGCAAGTCATCTCATGCCTGCAATAAAACATGAAAGAAACTCTATGTGACATCAGCTTGGAGGCAGAAGATCATAGAATCATAGAGTTGGAATAGACCACAAGGGCCATCGAGTCCAACCCCCTGCCAAGCAGGAAACACCATGCAAAGATGCAAAGTGTTACGCCAGTTTCAAGACAAAGTATTGGACACAATTTAAACAGACCACCACAATGCAATATGAAATTGCATTACAGACAATTACCGTACTAAAAACCTCACACTCATTAATACCCAGAAGTAAGACAATATACCAATATTGCTATGCTGGCTACTCAGCCTAGCACAGATGTGGTGCTGGTACCCTACAACCATAGCTTGCATATTAAGAATCAGTCTTGGGAACATTCACAATCCATCTCTTCCCAGTGTGAAATGCTGCCCTTTCCTCCATGGTTGTTCTATGTTTGCACCAACTGATCAGAGAAACGCAAGGAGAAGTTTTGCTCACAAAGGTGTAACTTTTGCTCATGTTTTTCTAAACAACGTAGCATCCTGCACCACAGAGTACACGGTGCTGTTTAAATTTCTTTGTATACATATAGGGCCTTGTTGGCTTGGGACTACTTGTTAAGACTAGTCAATGTCCTAGTGTGTACAAAAAGAGCTCTATATCTTGGCAATGAGAGCTATATAGTATATTTCAAACAATGCTGTTATGGCCGCTAGAGAACGAGTATAATGGGGCTATTAAACCCCAAACCAAAAACCAGTTCATCTTATACAAATTTATGTGTTAATTATTTATAAGATTTTTACCCTGCCCTTTCTTCCTTAGGAGCACAGGGCAACTTACACTAATAAGCAGCAAAACAACTAATCATACCATAGGGTGCTCAACACTGGCTCTATTGTCAATTGCCGCTCCCCCATTTAGCAGGCACTGCGTATTACTTCAAAATGCAGTAAGCCAGCCCTGTTCATTTATCTGAGTGAGACCCTGGACTTCTTCCCCAAAATCGTTCCCTGATGGCACAACTGTGTGATTTATGGTTCCACTTATCCCACACTTAGTCCTAGTAGTTCCAACATGACTCTGAAAGATGTAGTTTGGTGACTACAGGCTTAGTCAACTATCTTGTTGCAGGCATTTTGGCACAGTATCAATCCTGCAATTTGGCAGCTTGTCATTTTAGATATCTTAGCTTAAATAGAGGAATGACTGAGAATAGCTGTTCTGTATTAAACTACAAGGAGAATGTAGTTAGCCAGAATACAGTTGTGCTACCAAAGTTGGAGTTCAGCCAATACATCTTGTTGAAACATAATGAGATTTTTGAAGTTCAGTCAAACAACAGTATCACTTCTGCTGTAAATTCATTGTCCCAATATAAGAGATTACGATAGAATAGCTGAGTAGATTACAGTTTCTTACAGCAATTCAGCATCAAAGTGGATTAATAAACTCTACCTGGAACAGCCATACAAAATAAAATAATTAATAACCTTTGTTTTCCCCTCATTTTACCATGGGTATGTTGGGACACCAGGGCTTTAAAGCAGGCTATCACCCTATTAAAGAAAATAAATACTGGAACTGTTTTCAAATTGAAGGGCAGCATTTAAATTCATAAAATCAATTAAACATGTTAGAGGTAAGGACCAGGATGCTAAATTCTCTTAAAAAAACAACTACTACTCTAAACTCTACAGTTTTCTTAGTCCTTGCACTATGCTGACACTATGATAAACAGGGATGAGCATGACACTAAGTTTTTTGAAGCACTCGAGCACCTCTGAATGTAAATGATGACACAGACAATGAAATCTGAAGAGCCCACAAACCAAATTAGGTTTGTAAGACATTTTTAAAATAATACTGGAATGGCAATCATATGACATAGTTTTTATGCTCCAAGAGTCCTCAGGGACTGAATGCAGATACAGGCAGTGTGCAAACCTGGCACATGGCATGTCTCTCTGCATGCATGGAGGTCACTGCATTCTGTCTTCCATGCACAAATACAAATACAGAGTGTGCTCTCCATAGCTAGAGACTCGGAATTAAGCATTTTCTGCTGTATTTTTCCTAGAATAGAATTACATTTTTGATCAGTATAAATCATTTGCTGTGAAAGCAGACACAAGTTCTATAAGTGATAAAGCAAAACTGAGCATCGTAAAAGCACAATGTGACTTAAGCATTTTGAAAACACAGCAAAGCTCCCACTCCCCCACCCAAGCCCAACCCTTTCTAGCACTCCACTATTTACCAAAGTCTGTTGCTGTGGAAACAAATCTACTGTAATAAATGACAGTTTTGAGAAGAGAAGGAAACACAGCCAAGTCCCATGACAGAAATGAATGACGTTATTGTAACCATTGATGTCTCGTGAGTTTATCACCCGCTTACATACATCAAAACAGATGCAAACACCCTCTAAATAATCTTTCACCAACATATGAAGACCTGATGACACACTTACTGTAAACTGCCCAGAGATGCTTAATTATTGGTGAGTATATAAATAGGGATGCGGGTGGCGCTGTGGGTTAAACCACAGAGCCTAGGACTTGCCGATCAGAAGGCCAGCAGTTCGAATCCCCATGACTGGGTGAGCTCCCATTGCCTAGTGCCTGCTCCTGCCAACCTAGCAGTTCAAAAGCACGTCAAAGTGCAAGTAGATAAATAGGTACTGCTCCAGCGGGAAGGTAAACTGCGTTTCCGTGCGCTACTCTGGTTCACCAGAAGCAGCTTAGTCATGCTGGCCACATGACCCAGAAGCTGTACACCGGCTCCCTCGGCCAATAAAGCAAGATGAGTGCTGCAACCCCAGAGTCGGCCACGACTCGACCTAATGGTCAGGGGTCCCTTTACCTTTATATAAATATTATAAATAAATACAATTTCAAATATTAGTATTTTTACCTTTCAGGATCATACTCCAAAAGTAATGTCCTTTTCCAGCACATGGTTACTGGAAAGCTTGTATTTACTGCCAATGTCATACCACACAGTGAAAGTGTGAGAAAAGTCAAAAGAGCTGACTTGCAGCTAAGAGAGGAGTGGAACCCTGAAGGAACTGAAAATCCCTCTTCCTATGAAGAAGCCAGAAAGAGCTTGCCCACTTCTATCTCATACAAAGGGTGAACAAAGACAACCATTAGGCAAGTGATAATCTACCGAGGTGTGCATGTAACCACTTTATAAGATGGTCATAGAATCATAAGTTGAAAGGGACCCTGAGGATTATCTAGTCCAACTCCCTGCAATGCAGGAATATGCAGCTATCCCTTACGGGCATCGAACCTTAAACCTTGGCATTATCAGCACCACGCTCTAACCAACTTAGCTGTCCAGCTGTTGTATTGTCATTTGTACTGTCCTGCGGAGTAGTGAGGAATCTTGTCACACCTCTGAACCCAACCATAAATCTAGGAAAGCAGAGGAATGGCAAGATTCTCCTCACCAGCTGGCAGGGTGATAAAAGAGAATACAGTCAAAAAACCAGCTTGTTAAATGGTTATTCACTCATATTCACTCACATCCAGTACTGTTCAGGACATAAGAAATAATGGAACTTTCTCCTGGTAACCTCTTGATGGGATTATTGCAGGGGTTGGGAGCTGTTGGCCCTCCAGATATTTGCTGAACTACAATTCCCATCAGCCCCAGCCACCATGGCCAATGGCCAGGGATGATGGTAATTGTAGTCCAGCAACATCCAGATTTCTAGAGCCCTAAAAGTTTGAAGTAAAAAGTGATATAAATATTTAGAATAAATAAACTACTCCTGAAGAACTGCTATAGATCTTCAGTGCAAATAGAGCATGAGCAAAGAACATATAATTAACAAGAGAACAATACTGAATCAGGATTTTGAAAGTCTGCCTTGAAAAATAATGGGAGGGGCTTTTTCCCCTAAGAAGCAGCAGCAGCTTACTTTAACATAACTGACTGGCTTGATTTGTCCCATTAACCTACTTTGTAGCATCCAAGTGAGATGCCCCAACATTGCACAAATACACTAAAAAAAGTAAATAAAGACAAAGGTGGCTAATAAGTTCCCACTATTTCATCTTTATTTTTAATTTTTTCCTATTGAAATCTACCATACAGTCTCACACATACACACCTGGCATTTAACAGATATGCTTTATGACTACAATTCTCTGAACATTATGAATGGGTAAGGGCAGTTTTACATAAGGCTCTCTAACCTCCCTCTAAGAACAGGCCCGAACCCTTAGGGATGCTCTTTTCAGTTGGCAAGAGAGGGAGAACTTTATGTATATAAATGCTGGGTCCAATCAAGTTCACTGGAATGTGACTTTTTCCATTACTAAGCCATGAAGTTATTGAGCTGGAACAGCTGCAGAAATTGAACTTTTATGACATCAGAAAGCTTCAAACCTCAGAAAGTTGAGCGCTAAAAGTGGAGCTGGAAACAACAAAAGCTTGAATAAACTGCCAAATATAAAATAAACTAGTTTCTAAATGACAGTTGTTCTTCTACTCAGAGTTCATAAATTTAGTATGATCAAAAGGAATTTCATGAAACAATCACCCTGAATGGCCCTTACTGGGACAAATGGCATTTGTCTGAAATGTTACCCTACCTCACCTACTAACAACTACTCAGATGCAAGTCCACTGAGTACAATGGGGTTTATAACCAAAGGATTACAGTGGTACCTCTGGTTACATACTTAATTCGTTCCGGAGGTCCATTCTTAACCTGAAACTGTTCTTAACATGAAGCACCACTTTAGCTAATGGGGCCTCCCGCTGCTGCTGCCACGCGATTTCTGTTCTCATCCTGAAGCAAAGTTCTTAACCCGAGGTACTATTTCTGGGTTAGCAGAGTCTGTAACCTGAAGCGTATGTAACCCGAGGTACCACTGTATAGCCAAAGTGATGTACAGCATTCAAAGGGAGGGGGGTGCTGTAGTGCAGAAAGGGTTAAAGCGAAGGCCCAGCTGTTACAGCATCCACAGCACCACTTGATAAAATTGTATCATGTTACTTGGTTAGAACAATGTGCTTCCAAGAACAAACAGTATCGTTCCTAGAATGTCTATTACAATAAGAAGTGATAGTTGCACACATGTGAAGAGCGACTTACTGGATGGTGCCTGTGACCTCGTTGGTGAGGAAAGACAAACTGCACTATTTCTTTGTTACGGCAGCACCATATTGCCACATTAGGAGAATGCAGTTTTACTATATCACTCAAAGGAATTACCTCATGTAAGTCTTTCAAATAAATAGGAACACCTGCAAGGATACCCCAACCTGGTAACCTTTCCTCTTTGTAGATATTTCTATTTAGTACTTCCAATGTATTTTACCTCATGTCTTTTGTACAATAGTGGTTAGAGGATGAAAAATGTGAGCGTTCCTCTACTGTCCCACTCACCCCTACTTCCAACCTAGGAACAGGACATTGTGCTGGGTAAAAGTTAGTGCTAATACAACCCTTTGTGTATGTATAAAAACACAAAGGAAATGATATAAGTATTAGGGGAGATCCTTGCTAACAAATTAAGTTTGCAAGTCCAACCTGAATATGGATATGGCACCTCCAAAGGAATCAGTGTTGGCATTCTATGTTTTGGGAAAATGTGCTTTTGCTGTTAAAGTCAGCCTTGTACTGGTGGCTACAGCCTAGTTATGACACAGTGAATAATACATAAAGGTATTGTAACAAAAACAGAAAATAAATTACAGGCTCACAAAAAATATTTAAAATCGTGACCTGATCTCTCTAGAACTTGCATAAATCAATACAGCCTTTAGATTTTTTTGCAGCTGGAAATGCTGTAACAAACATCACCATGGGTGCAATCATATGCCCACTTACCTGGCAGTAAACCCCTTTAACTCGATAGTTTTCCTTCTGAATGAGCATGTATAGTATTGTTCTGCATATATGCCTTTCTTTAGAAATGCAATGCTTTTCTAGGAGTTGATGGCAGTTTTTTAGGCTGCAATCTTATGCTCATGGACACTGAGTTAGCTTAATGTACTAATTAGGACATACTTCTGAATGAAACATGCACAGGATTGAACTACATTATCCACTTCATAATGAAATATGCACTGGTGACTCTGGTTTTCAGTTATTATAGCCTATTTAATTAAAAGCTCCTTATGTTTAAGAGCCAGTGTTAAAGTATCAGATGAACCAGATCCAGCAGATCAATTATGTCAAATGCAATCTCAAAGTCTATTTTAATAAAGCAACACTATTTCAGGTATTCACCATATAGTTGGATTAAACACAGACACACACTCAATTAAAGGAAAAGTATTTAAATTTTCAAGTTGAAACTAGCAATACGAATTCAACTTTCATATCTTTGCCAAAATTAAAGTGTCTGCAACAGCAACTGAACACATTTCTCCATAGCTCTAATAGTTTTCAAGCTTAGCTCTAACAATGGATTCACCATTTGTGCCACAACAAAGAACTATTTCAAGCAGCACAGCAAAGCAGACTAGCAATAGTTGTGGCTTCCAGGCACAGGTGTACCTGGGACACCACAAAAGAGCCCTAACTCTGGCCAACAGGGGGAGCAGCAAGAAACTAGCCAGACAGGTTCCTGAATGCCAACAGGCTTGACCACAGCAGGTCATGACAAAGCCTGATATTATATGACCTTGCAGGTCAGGCACACTTCTTTGATTTAAGCAGAGCAACTCAGCTTCCTGCCTTATATTTCCCACTCTCAGCTTTTCCCAATACCCATATCATCTCCAATGACTCAGTAGGAACCTGACATGACAAAATATCATTATTATAGTATTGTCCCAGGAGATCTTTTGGTTTGGAATCACGCTATACAAGCTAGCTCATGTCATCATACTTCATCCCAACATTTAGTATGATGGGAGGAGTTCTTTTTCCAATTCCTTCAAAATCCTTAACATCCCAAGTCTTTATGTAGCTTTACTGTTACACCTGAAACTAATCAAAAACTATTTCTAGGTTGTTGGATAACTTTTATTAGTTTAGGAAAATATTTGTGCCTCATCTTTCCATTCATACAGGGCTCACAAGGCAATAGTAAACAACCATCTGTATCAGGCTAAGAAACATGATTTCCTTTACAATTGCTTAGCACTTAAAGGAACCATAAAATAATCCTTTGGGATCATTACTCTTTCTAAGCACATTTACTTGAAAATTTAAATTACTTCCAAATAAATGTGAATAAGAGGGAAAACCAAAGTGGTGCATGTGAATACACAAAAGGTAAAGGTAAAGGTACCCCTGCCCGTACGGGCCAGTCGTGTCCGACTCTAGGGTTGTGCGCTCATCTCACTTAAGAGGCCGGGAGCCAGCGCTGTCCGCAGACACTTCCGGGTCACGTGGCCAGCGTGACGAAGCTGCTCTGGCGAGCCGGCACCAGCACAGCACACGGAAATGCCGTTTACCTTCCCGCTATGAAGCGGTACCTATTTATCTACTTGCACTTAGGGGTCCTTTCGAACTGCTAGGTGGGCAGGAGCTGGGACCGAAAGCCGGGAGCTCACCCCGCCGCGGGGATTCGAACCGCCGACCATACGACCAGCAAGTCCTAGGCACTGAGGTTTTACCCACAGCGCCACCCGCGTCCCAGTGAATACACAAGCATGCACACAAACCTCAAAGGAAAAAGTTAAAGTCAATCAGAATAGTTTTTTTTTTAAAAAAAGATAAGTAATTTGGAATTAGCTTAGAAAAGCACTGGTTGGAAACTGTTTCCTTATAGACAAATGAAAAGGTAAGAGACATATTGTTGTCGTGAAACTGTAGTAAATTACTGTATTCCTTTATTCACCAGTGTTATATACAAATATCCTTTGTTAAATATTCAAGTGACAAAAGTTTGCCACTAAGAATGATATGAAATATAAGAAGTATAATAGTTGTGGAAATATATGCTCACCAATTATTACTCCAAATCAGGGGGGGAATATAATGGGAAACATGAGCAAAATAAAATGGTAGCAGACAAATATTTTCTGCCACCAGTTGCTAAATGTGGTATATAACAGAATACATTAACTCTTTCCTGCCTCAGCTCCTTCTGTTCCATTAGTGTGAGAGTTTATGACCTATATATTCAGTGTATAATTGGGGTATATGAGGGGATAAAGGAGGGGTAGTAGAGATAAGTGGATACAGAATTGCAGCTTAAGAATGTTCACTCAGAACTATCCACTGAGTTCAATCATATTTACGCTTTAGTAAGTATGTTAAGACTGCAGCCTTCTAACTTATGCATCTTTACCTAAAAGTAAATTTCACTGATTTCAATTAGACAAAATCCTAAATAAGTGTGCACATAATTGCAACTGTGCAGAGCCTATCCTATTCATGTTTATTGAGATAACCTGAGTTCAATGGAATATACAGTACACCCAAGTAACTGTGCATAGGAAAAGCAGCCTTCCATAGCAATACTCAGAAAGAAAAAGTCCCACTTTTTTCAGTGCCATCTATTTCCCAAAAGTGTGCAAAGTTATGCACAAGATTCAGATATTGGTGTTCCTTCTATAACATCCCTGCATTCTCTTCTTTTGAACCATTCACATAATCCATCAGAGCCAACCTATAATTATCATCTAAAACACCTCTAGGTGACAGATATAAATTAAATACTTCCTGTAATTTTGTTAACTATGAATTATTTGAATATTTTGAATGACTTTACATCCTGATATTAAATACATGGAAGTAAGTCCTTGCAACATGATAGTTGTGAATGTGATCCTGATTAATGTGCATGCCAGATACATGCATACACCCAAGGTAAAAATGAAAAACGCCAAATGAACAGTCTCTTCTACGTGCAGATATAACTTCACTGGATGACTGCTAGTGTTTTTAGGAGCAGCATTTTATCAAACCTCATTCCAAAATACCAAGGCTGCAATCATATGCATGCATGCTTCAGTTGGAAATGTATCTCATTGAACTCAATGAGAGTTCAAATGGCCTGGTCTACATGTCACATTAAAACCATACTTAAAAACAAAATATGGTTTAATGTGAATGTGCAGTATGCTTTAAAAATTGTTGCTCCACTCCAATGTTTGAAACACAGATATATAAGCTAGGGGCCAAATGGCACCTTTAATCAAGGTTACAGTCGCCAAAATTGAATGTCTAGTTGCCATTTTGGGGCAAGATGGCTCTAAAGTCTTATTTTTCAAATGATGAACTGACTGTGGTTGATTATCAGTTAAACATCTGGCTAGTGCAGATGACAACCTTGAACTAGGAGTTGAGTTGAGAACTTAAAGAAGAAAAGTCACTTGATCCACATATATATTGGCCTATTCCTGTCCCTTTTTCTTAATGGTCACTCAGACCATTCTTAACGTAAGAATATTCTTCACAACTGAGCAGGGCAGTGGGGTGGGGTAAGTGAAGACAAGCTACAACAGTTAACTATAGTGTTGTTCACTACTCCTGTCTAAACATCAGGAGTTAAAGTTTTGCAGGACCTCCTCCATCAGCTTGAACAGATCCAAGTCTTGGCTTTCCCAAGTGCAGACAGGCTGTGCAAGCAGGAGGAGTGAGAGCAGCAGGGACCCGGTGCAGCCCTGCCACAGGGATCAGGTGATGGGGCAAGCGGGCAAGTGAGCTGCTGGCCTCCAAGCTGGGCTCAGCACTGCTACTTGTAGCAGGACCCCAGCCCTGCCTCACACAGATGGAAAAATGTGGAGTGGTACATAATGCTCTACAAAAGATGCAGTCTTCTGCTGCTACGCAACTGCGCAAATCAGCTGGCTTGCAGAAGAAGAGACTGCCCTTTCGCTGAAGCACTATGGTGTGAACCAGGTGACTTGTGCCATAGCATGGCAGCAAAAAGCCCCGCTGCTGTGCACCAGCCTGCCAGATGGTGGAGATATTGGGCGCCATCCTGGTGCACAGGCATCTTCACTTGGTCGCAAGTGGCCGAAAGCCAAGCGCAAAAAATTCCGGGGGAATTTTGAACATGGCTCCACTCCTGCTGTATCACCAGGAAACAAGTGACTCTCTGGCTTGCTGTGATGCCTGAACATGGGTTTGTGGTTTGTTTTCCCCAAACACATAATTGAGAAGTAAAGTAAGCCAAGATTCACATGTCACAACAAGCCAGACTATCTTGTTTTCCAATGGGTCAGCAGCGGACAAGCAAAGGGAGAACTTTTGAGCCGTGTGCACCTTGCTTTTTTACATTAAACCATTGTTTGTTTTTAACTATGATTTAATGTGCTAAGCTTACCAGGCTTATGTTTGAGATGAGGGTGCAAGTCACATTTCAAGATTCAGTGCTTGCTAAGAAAACATCTCATATCCTGTAAAAAATAAAGTGATGGGGGGAGGGGGAGAATCAATACTTCCTTTATCTTAAATAAAATATGGAAATATAATTGCTTAGAATCCAAGCCTTATATTTTCATAAAATAATTCATTCTCTTTACAGCTGTTCTAATACCAAGGAATAAATCTAGATTAATACACTGTTAGATGTAAATCAATGAGACAAAAATAATTTATTGTTTCTCCAAAACATAAATAAGTGTGTTTTTCTGGTTATAAAATGAACACAAATACAGATTAAAATTTCTTCATATATTTTGACATCAGCAAAAATATTAATGAAAAACAATAAAAAGCTAATAATCCCAATTCTAAAACTTGCAAATTCATACCAGAGAGGACACAAGGGAAAGAGAATAAGAAAACACCCAGGAGGAAAATGTCATTGCCCTGGCCTGCTGTCAATCACACTTGGGAGAAATAGGATCTATTGCCATAAGAAAGTTCAAAATTAATGATTGGAGTTACTGCTTTTGCATATAATGAATGGCAGAATAAAGAAACTGAGACAAAGATACTGTGTGTGTGTGTGTGTGTGTGTGTGTGTGTGTGTGTGTACAGTCTTCGCCTTAACAAGGTAATGAGACAAGAACAACACCAGACAGTGATGTCACCGCATGAAGAAACAAAGGAAGCTGCACTAGCTGAAAAACTAGAACCCCTGTTCTGTGGCCTAAATGAAGAGACTATATCTGAAATCATCATTTAAAAATGTAATAATTAAGTTATCAGGTCCAGAAAAACAGTGTCATCAATTAGGTGTGAAACATGCTTACACAGAGGTAATCCCCACTGAAATTTGGAGCTTGCTTCCAAGTAGAAATGGTTACAATCTGTTTTATTCAACACAAGATGTAGCTCTGTTTTATTTTTGTTGCTGTTATTTATATTTTGCCCAGTACTGTGTTCCAAGCTTACTTCTGAAAGCTGTTTTCTATAGATCTGCCTTTTAAAAAGGGAGCTTGGCATATTAAAAGACAAACACAGCAGCATTTTAAAGCTGAAAATCAGACAAGAGAGGCACAGAAGAAGAAACAAAGAAAGTCTCCCCCATCAGGCTGAAAGCAAGAGGTTCAGCTTCGAGAGAGGTCTGGACAGTTGTCAAATTTCAAACCTCAGGAGTAGAATAAGCACTGGGGGTGGGTAAGGTGGAGGCAGAAGGGAGGCCCCCAATTTCTGACATTCACCTCATGCGGTATAAGTATTTTGGTTAATATCGATTCCTAGCCGCTGCAGAAATGACACAAGTATGAGGGATTTTCATTTAAAAAACAAAACAACAACACCCCCAACAAAACTGTGTACATGCACACAAATATCAATAAATGAAGCCTCTTCCCCACCAGGTTGTCCTGTGTTTTGGGGTTTTTTTGTAGCCTTCCCGTCCACCTTTTAAATTCCTCTCCTTCCCCACCCCGCAACCCCAGCCCCGGGTTTGCCCGTCTGACACGCGCAGCCGTTCTCACGGCGACCCCGACCTCCTCTCAATTTGTTGTGTTTCCCCCCTGCCCTTCTCCTCACCCCCCAACACACGGTACCTGATATGGCGGCGGCGGCTCCTGATCCGGCTCAGTCCCGTCCCCATAGCTGGCCCTGTCCGACTGGGACTCGTGCAGCAGGGAGATGTCATCCGAGGTGGGGGATTTCAGGCAATTCCCCATCTTCCCCAAAGGGAAGTGGGGGGTCTCCTCCTCCTCCTCCTCCTCCTCCTCAGAGACACAATGGCAGCTCCGGGCGACGGCTTTCCTCCGGCCTCCCCTCAGCAGCAACAGCAGCAGCAGGAGCCCAGCTCAGGAAGCTCATGCCAGCCTGCCAGCCTGCATAAGCAGCTTAGCCCCGAGTCGGCTCGCCCCAGGGACCCGCTGCCTCCTGCCCGCCCGCCTCCCCCTCTTCCTCGCCGCACTCCGGCGGAGAAATGGCAGCGGGGTGGGGAAGGGAAGGGAGAGCGGTCTTAGCCCTCGGCCGCCATCAGGGCCTCGGCGTGGGGCTTGCTTAGCCCTCCGGCGGGGGAACGGGCAGGGGAAGCGGCGTCGGCGGCGTCCAGGTATATACACAGAGCCCGTCTCCTCCCTCAGCCCCAAGCGCGGTTCTTCTTCCTGGTCACCAGCCTTCTGCGCACTGAGCTTTTGTCAGGCAGGCCTCTCTCGCTCCGGAGCTCCTCCTCCTCTCCTCCCTCCTCTCGCCCTGATGTCTACAGGCCCGGCTTCTCTCGCTGCACGCCTGGCCCCCACCTTCCCCTCCGAGCCAAAGGGAGAAACAAGCACCTTCAGGATCTGCGGCGGCGTTGAAACCAGCGGCTTTTTTTCCTTCGCCAAAGGAGGCATTTTGTCCCGATATGCTTTCCGTATTAGGTTCCCGTCAGATTACGCGTCTCGTTCTAAAAGGAGGGCCTCCCCCTCCCCGACACAGCTGTAGCACTTTTGTCTGGAAGGTGTAACGTTGCATCCCCTCAAATAAGAAGCAGCTGGCAACCTTTCTCCGTTAAGACCGTCGTTTTAATTCAGGGCAACTGTAGGGAGCCCTATCCTATTTATATACTTCCTGAGAAATCCCAAAGACTTGCTGCCGGATAAGTATGTTGGAGATGACAGCATTAATATGTTGGCTACTTCCCCATTGCGCTGACAAGTGTTGTTTTCTCCCACTGTGTTGTTAGGTGGGGTGCATATTCTGATTCAGACTGGTAATGGCGAGCATAAAACCAAGAGGCAACAATGGTTTTGTATTAACTATTAAAAAACAACACTAGTGTTTATAACAAAAAATAAATAAAAAATTATGAGACACCAGAAATTATTCTCTAGCTTTGCTAATGTTGTTGTAGGTTGGCAGGGAGCTGATTTCCCTAAATTGTTGAGTGCCAGATCCTCCCCATAATTCCTGGATTTAGTAAAAGTCAGAATTAATCAAGGTTTGATTAAACTTTGCCAAACATGGACACCCTCTGAATTTAGTTATGCTAACGAGCCAAGGCAGCTCTGCAGAGCTAGCTGGATGGGCCATTAGTAGTGGACAAAACCATCAGAGGGCAAAACTGCCCTCTGCCAGGTGAGGGAGAGTAGGACCTCTTTGCTGGGTGCTAGTGGCCAAAGGCAAAGGCCAAGTTTAGAGTTTCAACTCTGAATGAAGGAGGTCCTTGAGTCTGTAAGCAGGGAGGAGAAGGAGGGAGAGAACTGCATGTGATCTGGGAATGACAGCCAGGAGAAGAGATACACAGAGCAAGGCTTTTTGCTGTTCTTTGAATCAAATGCTGCACTTACGAAGGCCAGACCTGCTTGGAATGTGAATTCTCACAAATTAGCCCTTCATCTGTGTTTAAGTTGTATATATGTACAAATAAACCATATATCATAAAGATGCCAGTCTCCACTGTGTCTTATTCCCAAAGGAAACACAAACCCTGGGTAAATGCCTAGAATCCCTGAAGTGCACCACTCAGCAGAGATTGAGTGACTCAGCAGAGCCTTATGTGACTCACGACCACAGCACCTGAAGGATAGCCTCTCCCACATGAACCAACCTGAACACTGCATTCTTTACCTGATGCCCTTCTCCTTGTGCCCCCTTTAAGGGAGGTGCAGAGGGTGGGAACACAAGGACGGGCCTTCTCAGTAGTGGGTCTCTGTTTATGGAATGCTGCCCCCAGGGAGGGAGGCCTAGCAGCAGCACTGTTTTTAAACACCAAGCAAAAACATACTTATTCACCCAGGCCTCTGGTTTGTCACAAGCCAGTGGGACCAGGGTGGGCTTTTTGAGGAGTGGTCAGATCACCGCCTCTTTCAGGATGGCCAGGACCACTCTCTCCTGCAAGGATACATTGATTTACCCCTGGACTCATCTGGTTATACCATTTCAGCAAGTTCTAGCAGGACAAGGGGCAAGAAGACACATCTGCCACATTGTCCTAAGCACCTTGTCTGCACGGGTAGGCTGCATCCACCAAAACTGATCCCATAATGCTGCAACAGACATTGCACCTCAGTGGAGACTGCAGTGGATGTGGCATCAATATTGCTGTAGAGGTGACTTTAGCCTTGAAGTGCCTTGCAAAGTATTCACAGTGGGTTTCCGAAGAGTCTAAAACTTTATTCCCTGGAGTAAGTGTTAATAGCCTTTTAGCAGGCTGGCTACTATCTTTGAAACTGGGAGGCAATCCACTATTGCTAGTAGGATTTAAAAAATGGCTTCAGTTCAGTTCGATTTGGAAGTAGACTGCTTGAGACCAGATAGAAAAAAGCATCATAAAAACTTAAGCTGGTCATCTCAGTGGAGGTATTAGTACCAGTCATCTGCAAAATAAGGACAGGTTATGTAGTGCTAAAAAATAACCCACCCATATTTCTACTACCATAAGCCAGGTGGTAAAAAGACAGGAATTCAAAATTGTGTCTACTCTTTATAGATCAATTCTGAGACTATAGCAAAAGGCCACCTTAAGCCCCATCAAATATATTTATAAGCAATTTTAAGGAGAAGGGAATCATATTTTTCCTGCAGTATGTCATCAAAGTTTCAGACTGACTGTCCAGAAGAAAGGAACTGTCTGAGAAGTGACAAAAAACAAGGGGCCTGTTCGTTCATCAGAGATCACAGGATGAGACAAAAGACAAGGGGCCTGTTCATTTGTCAGAGATCACAGGATGAAGGGAGATCACCATGCTGAGATTCAACATTGTTAGTTTGTGGCCAAGGTGGTTGTTAGGGCTATTGTGGGTTGTATTACTCACCCTCTCCATCAACCCCGCAAACTCCAAGAATTAAAAGTCTACCCTGCAAGAGGCTTGGCATGCCTCCATCTGATCACAGATCCCCTATCCAGCTTAACATATACATTTTCTACTCCCCATGTGAGAGGGCAAGATTTCAGCAATCCATTTGATTACTTCATATGACTGTGATATGGCACTGTGGACGAAGGCTGGCACAACAAAACTGACAACACTTTGCACCACAAGTTAGAACATAGATGGAATGCACAACCCTACCAAAGTCAGTAGGAACACAATATTCTTCCCCCTTGTGTTAATTTAACATGGTGACCACAAAAATATTAACTCAAAAACATGAGTAATTGTTGAACTTCAACAAGTATCGCAGTGACCTTGTGAAAATTCTGTGTAATGAACAGCACAGGTAAAGATGGCACAGTATCATACACAGGTATCTGTGATTCACCAAGGAAAGGGAAAGAGACAAAAAAAAAACAGTGAGAAAAGAAGCACTGAAGCAAAAATCAAGTTCTCAGACCATGTGCAACCAATGGAGCAGCAGCAATTATTTGCCAGCACCAGACTTTCACTGGGCCACTGCTGCCACACATAAGTTGATGTACTATCATGATTTGTGTTTTGAACCAGAGTGTGCTTTGAACCAGTGTTTTTGAACCAGAGTGTGTTTCGAACCAGAATGCCACTGGTTCATGTCTCATGGCCTCGTCCTGGTGGCCTTGAACTTCCTAGGTAGCTTTAAGCAAGTCACTATTCTCTCTCAGTATATCTGCAATATGACAATACTAAAACAATACATTTATTGTCATTGTACAGCCTATGTGCAATGAAATTAAATGAGCCTCTCCCCCACAAACACTCAATCTCTTATCAAACAACACACCACCTCGCAAGTCAATTTCACTATGTTATTTTCCGTTCAACAGCCTAACAGCCCATGGATAGAAGCTATTTTTTAGCCTGTTGGTACGGCTGATTAATCTTCTACCCTCGGGCAGGAGATATAGAAGTATAAAGAGGTGATGGCTGGGGTGTGAGTCATCCCTGAGAATTTTTCTCGCTCTCCTAAGGCAACGATCCCTTGCGATGTCATCTAGCGGACTCAAGGGACAGCCCATGATATCATGTGCTGTATTCACCACCCTCTGTAGAGACTTTCTGTCCGTGGCTATCAGGCCAGCATACCACACTGTGATACAATATGAAAGGACACTTTCTATTGTGGACCGGCAGAAGGAGTTCATCAGCTGTTGTTTAATATTACTTTCGCAAGACCCTGAGGAAATGGAGTTTCTGTTGGGCCTTTCTGACCACCTGAGTTACGTTGATTTTCCAAGTGAGGTCCTCGCTAAGGTAGACTCCCAGGAATTTAAAGGAGGAGACTCTCTCCACACAGCCCCCCCCCCGATATACAACGGGGCAGATCCCCTCTCTTCTTCTGGAAGTCCAACATCATCTCCTTTGTCTCACTAATATTTAGGTGCAAGTTATTCTCTAAGCACCATGTAGATACTTTTTGAACCTCCCTCTGCAATTAGGCCTACTTTGCAAGGTTGTTGCATGCAAGGATTATTGCAATAATTTATGGAAATGCTATAAACAGCAGAAACGGTCTAAGTTCTCATAAATGCTACGTGATTTTCAGATTTTCCTACTAAAATCTGAATGGTTTAATCATAAACATGTTCTGTTAAATAACATTCCTCCAGAGGAAAATGGGATTTGTTCTGCTGAAGTACTGAAATTTAATTTATGCCACTATAAGTATTTGCCTATTCACAGCCATCTCTATCTTGATCTGAGAAGGGAAAACCCAAATTATGTCCATACTAGGAACACTGGGAGGGACGCAGGTGGCACTGTGGTGTAAACCATGGAGCCTAGGGCTTGCCGATTGGAAGGTCGGTGGTTCAAATCCCCGCGACGGGGTGAGCTCCCGTTGCTCGGTCCCTGCTCCTGTCAACCTAGCAGCTCAAAAGCACACCCAAAGGGCAAGTAGATAAATAGGTACTGCTCTGGCGGGAAGGTAAACAGCATTTCTGTGCGCTGCTCTGGTTATGCTGGCCACATGACCCGGAAAAACTGTCTGTGGACAAACACCAGCTCCCTTGGCCAGCAAAGTGAGATGAGCGCCATAACCCCAGAGTCATTTGTGACTGGACTTAACTGTCAGGGGTCCTTTACCTTTATCTTTTTAGGAGCACTGGAATCTCTTCCACTGAGCTATGGCCCTTTCCCACATGCTGTCCACACAACAACCTGAATACAAAGATGTCTGCCATCTCTCACCTAAATTAAAATGACTTCCAATATGTTTAGTCAGTTTTAATTTCTGAAAAATAATTCAGAATTTATGTTGCCCAGTACGTATACATTTTTTTAAAAAAATCGTAAGACACATTACTACTATTCAACGGCTTTTTCGTCACAAAACTCAGATTGTAATTTCTCCATGTTTCATGTAAGCATATTCAAAGAATTTGTTTAGTGGGAAACAGAACCATCAACATTTGTGAGAAGAGTTAAAATTATTCACCAAGATGTAAAATACCAATCATGGATTTTGCACTGTAGAAATCTTGGTCAATGGCTGGTCCACTTGTGATACTGTCGTAGAAGAAGGTGGTATGATAGCATTGTCAGGTTCTGACTTTAAAATATTCTGCGTCTGGTCTGATTGTGATATTTCAGTGGAGAAGGGCCCTGTGATAGCATTGTCAAGTACTGGCTTCGAAATTATCAATGCTTGGTCTACTTGTGATACTGTGGTAGAGTAAAGCCCTATGACACCACTGTCAGTTTCTGACATTGAAATTGCCAGTGCCTGGTCTACTTGTGATACTGTAGTGGAGAAAATCCCTATGACAGCATTGTCAAGTCCTGTGTTAGAAATTGCCTGTGTCTGACCTGCTTGTGATACTTCAGTTGATAAAGGCCCTGTGATAGCATTGTCAGGTTCTGGCTTCAGAATTGCCTGTGTCTGGCCTGTTTGTGATGCTTCAGTAGAGGAAGGCCCTGTGGCAGCATTGTCAGGTTCTGACTTCAGAATTGCCTGTGTCTGGCCTGTTTGTGATGCTTCAGTAGAGGAAGGCTCTGTGGTAGCATTGCCAGGTTCTGACTTCAGAATTGCCTGTGTCTGGCCTGTTTGTGATGCTTCAGTAGAGGAAGGCTCTGTGGTAGCATTGCCAGGTTCTGACTTCAGAATTGCCTGTGTCTGGCCTGTTTGTGATGCTTCAGTAGAGGAAGGCTCTGTGGTAGCATTGCCAGGTTCTGACTTCAGAATTGCCTGTGTCTGGCCTGTTTGTGATGCTTCAGTAGAGGAAGGCTCTGTGGTAGCATTGCCAGGCTCTGACTTCAGAACTGCCTGTGTCTGGCCTGTTTGTGATGCTTTGGTAGGCTCTGTGATAGCACTGTCAGGTTTTGGCTCTGAGATGGTTGGTTTCTTTAGTGTCACATCCTTTGAGGTACTTGGTTCTTTAACATCATATAAACAATGGTCTGGCTGGACTTTACTAGATATTGTGAGATCATTGTCGGATATTGATTTTGAAATAGTTGTTTTCTTCAGTTGTGATGACACATCATTAGAGGTACTCTGCTCTTGCTTATCTGGCTGTTGTGGAACAGGAACCAGGTCGTTTTTGGGGGGGACAGTGCTGGAACCATTATCCATGGTCACGGACTGTTGGGAAGAGACCTCATCACGTACATCAAATAATGATTGTATGCTGTCACTGGACCGAGACGGAAGCACAATCGCTCTGGATCTTATAGTCAAACCTCTACATGATATTTCTGAACTGCCTTCTGTATCAGAGCTGCCATATATTTCCTTCATAATAACAAATTCCTCTTTGGAACATGTTTTAGTAGCTGCAATGAAAAGGATCACATTGTTCATTAGAAGTGCATGATTTAAAAAATGTAACCGTATCATAAATTTATATTAGATAAAATGAGTTGGAACCAAAGATCTGTCTGAGGAAGGGGATGAGCAGAAGCTGTTTTTACCAGCCCTTCCTTTCACTGGCAGCCCCATGACACCTCTAAAATGACTCCCTCAAGAGATGGGAGACCCTGATGAATGGATTTGGCTGTGGCACAAGGGAAGGGAGAGATAGTAAAGGTCAAGGAGAAGCAGATTCTGCGAATAGGAGTGCTGCTTAGATGCCTGATTTTCAGTGATTTTGGTGTATTTGATACACGCATATGAGTTCAGAGTTCCTTCTACACATGTGCATGGACGTAGCCAGGATTTATTGGGGGGGCAGGCTTTCTGTTTGGGGGAAAGAACCTCAGTTTGCTATGTATTTTTATTTATTTTTATTGATTCAGGGGGGGCAGCTGCCCCCCCTACCCTCCCAGCTACTCCCATGCATATGTGCTATTTTTCCTGTGGTGTAACTAATTTTTAATATTTTTGTGTATTCGTTAATTATTTATATCTCACATCTTCAGCCCCTTGAAAGGATCCTCGGAGTAGATAAGAAAACATGCACAAGCATAAAAGGGCATCAAAACATATTTAAAAAGTAAAGAATAAAGCAACAAAAGCAATTCAACTGATTCTTGCCATGAAACAAAGTAGCAAGGCCATAATAGAGATTTGCCAAGCTGTGGTGAGTCAGAATGGCAAATGCACCCCAAACTTAGGTAGGTTGCACCAAGGTTGCACCACAATTCATTACATTTGTCAGGCAAAAAAGAAATGGGACGAATAAAAGTAGCAGAAAGAGAAAGGTGGCAGAGAAAAGGAAAAAGCCATATAGGACAAAATTTTAAAAGTTGGTTCTAATTTGCAAGTTGGAGTTTAGGGTAGATGTATTGAAGACTCTCTTATTAAAGAATAATGATTATTGGCCAGCTTTTCAAAAGCATATACAATGTAGTTTTTCACTATACAGTAATTGAAAGTGACCAGAAGAGCTAGAATCTGTTATAGGGTTCCATACTGCAAACTTGTATTTTAAGTGTTAAATTTCTACAAACAAAATGCAGCTGTAAAAGGAACTGCAGGTTCTGAGTATTAATGGGAGAAAGTGTTGTTTTATTCCTTTTGGCACTTTTTTTGTGAAGAGATCAAGATTAGATGTTCCTCATAAGGAAGTCCATGCACTTTAGACAACATGGCCTCTGTGTAAGAGCCCCTTCTTGTGGATGGACAATACAACATGGTATGATGTCTTCATCTGTTTGTTTCATCTATTTGTTAACGTTACATTTATTTCCTGCCCTACATTTATTTCCTGGCCTAAGCATCCTCAGTCATACAATATTATTGTATGTAGGGGTATATCACATTGTTACCAAGAGCCTTTTCACAAAATGTTTTGCCTGAATCTAATTTTTCTAGTCTTTAAAAATAGACAACTGATAGTAGGAAACATGCCTTTCCATATAGTTAGTAGTTTATATGATTTCTACTTTGTTTTATTTTACAAGCGATGTCAGCAGTATAACAAATTTTAAAACTGCACTCTTAAGTTTTAATACCTGTTGCCAATATTTGATTTTTCCTTGATTCCTGTGAGACATAAAAGGAAAGATTATCATCAAAGCACCATGATTATTATATTCAAAAATGATATAAAATAAAGTACTTTCAACTGTAGCTTGCTTGGTTTATAGCTGGCTTGTAAGAGACTCAGGAAGCCTCTGTATTCCTGTTCTAGTGGATCTGTCCTCCTCCAACCCCTGTTCTGCAGAAACTCACCTACTGAGACTTCTGCTCCAATGTAATTGGTTTCCTATGGCTCAGAGTTGCCATTTTACAGAAAGACCTCCCTTGCTAAACTAGTGCAAACGTGTTTAGGTTTGAGGTATTAACTTGGCCTCAAAATATTACCAGTGTAAAAATGCCACATATATTAACAGTTCATTTTCCATTATTATATTTTACCTGTGGTTGTCCAAAATGAAAATTCTGTGAAAGAGAAATAGGCGGACAACACTGAGAAGCAGTGTGTTTCCATTCCTTTTTGCATTCTTCGCTTTTCAAACCAGCTTCAAGAAATGGAACAAATTGCCTGAAATGCATTTTAATATATAAATATTATGGTTCTATAGATCATGAATCTAAAGAACTAACATGTAATAAAATTAAACAGCAAGGTTTTAAAAAATGCTTCGCTGGTATATATCAGATGTGGGAACCCTAAGGCCTAGGAGCTGAATGTGGTCCTCTATTCCTCTCTATCTGGCCTTCAGAACTCTCCACAGGCCATGGCCCTCAATGACTCCTTGTTTTTGAGTGGCTGGAATGTGCTCTTGCTTTTCTGGATAGAGGATACAAAGTGGTATGTGCTCATGGGCAAAATTTATATCTGTTCCTCCACTCCCTTTTATCTCCCTTTTTATCTTTATTCAAAAGGCAGCTGGCAACATTGCAGAGGGAAGGAACAGAGTCCACCATTGTAAGGCACTAGTTGTGGTAAATTGCAGAACCCCAAATTACACAAATGTATATTTTCCTGTAACGGGGAATGGAATCCCAGGGTTATTTGGATCTGTTTGGCAGATGTGCACCATCTTCTGGCAGAGAGGTGGGGAGCCATAATAACCTTTCTCTACCTGGGACTTAAAATGTTTGGTATGCTCATAGTCAAAGGGGCTCTCCATAAAACATTGTGCTTGTGGCCCTTTCCCAGTCACACTGTCCCCTCCTTGCCCCCTCCCACAAGGTTAAGGGACACCATCAGACCCTCCAATTGTCCCTATTTTCCAAGGACATTCCTGATTTAGAGAAGGTGTCCCAGTTTCTGATTTGATCCAGGAATGTCCCGCTTTTTCCTAGGATGTCCCTATTTTCACTGGAGAAAAGTTGGAGGGTATGGAATTGTCCAACTCCCGAGTCATCTGAAGACAATCCTGTATAGGGTAGTTTTTTTAATGCTTAATGTTTTATTGTGTTTTCATATATGTTGGGGCAACCCAGTAAGATGTGTGGGGTATAAATAGTAAAATTATCATTATGAAATGGGATGTCATTGGAGAAATGTTGGAGGGTATGAACCACTTGCCCTGTGGAGAGGGAGGGAGGCAAAGACAAAATCAAGGCCTGCTCCAATTGGACGGTCCATCTCCCCACCTGGGCAAAATTTCCACGTTATATACTTTATTTATCTTAGTAGCTTAAAATTGTAAGTCCTCTTGGGTGCCTTGGCAGAAGGGCAGTATATAAATGCAATAAATCCGTCAATAATAAAAATTCCCCAGTTCATGGAGATGTAAGAGGTGCGATACTCAACCAGTCCTTGCCCTAAGCCCCACACATCCCTATCGTGGAAGCAATACAGCAGGATTGTTAATTGTGACTGTCTGGTATGAATATATTATGTCAGTCCTTCCAGTCCATTTCCAGTCCATATTAACTTTTAAAAGCCCTAAACAACTTGCAGTCAGTTTACCTGAAGGATCACCTCCTCACATAAAACTGCCTCAACTTTAAGAACATATTTTGATGCCCTTCTCAATATACCACCACCAAACATGGTGTAGAGAGTGGCTGCTAGAGTGAGAGCCTTTTCAGTGGTGGCACCCTGGTTGTGGAATACTTACCCCACCCCAAAGAGACTTTATTTCTGGCGACACTGTGGTCTTTTTGGTACCTTTTAATTTTATTACTCTATTTTTTATTTATTTATGTCTTGAAACATTTATTGCCTTTCAGATCTTTGGGATTTTTAAGATACATTGTTTAGAATATATATAACAAGATGAACTACTAAAACCTTTAAACCTACCTTCTATTATAGTACAGGTAACCTGCTGCTAATGCCAAAGTAAACAGAGCTAGTCCAAAAATAGTAGCACATGCTATAAGGGCAGACGTTACATGCGTCAAAACATCTAAATAGAAAAAAATATTTTGAAAGTTAATAGTATGTACTCAACATTTACTTTGTGGGTGTTTCTTCTTTAAAAAAATCACACTTCTGTCACAAACCAGACACTTTGAATGTGCAAAGCTAATTAGACATTTATAGCAGCATATCCATGTTACTGAACGCAGGTCCTTTACACAGCTGTAAAGCAGAGTGACGTAGGGCAATTAAAAGTAGGTGGGATATGGGTGCTGACCTCTCCCTGTCCTTCACTTTTGACCATAACAATCCCTTCACAAAGTTGTGTTTTTGACCTTTTGACTCCAGTACCAGAAATAAACCCAGCTAGCAGAAATTCTGCCAGACATCTAGGGCTGAAAGGAGCAAAAGCAATGGGAAGAGAAGGGTCTCTTACTCCCTTCCTCCTGGGCTGTTTCCTCTGCTTTAAATTACCATCACCACTACTTTACAACAATCTATTTTTCCCCTATGGGCCAAGAGACAGATTACTTTAGAAGTATACATTTCATTCTGTAATTTGTCTCTCTGCCCATAGGATAGAAAAATAGATGGTGAGTCTTTGGTCAGCATTGGCCTTTTAAAATTCTGTTTAAAACATAGGTAAAGGTACCCCTGCCCGTACGGGCCAGTCGTGTCCAACTCTAGGGTTGCGCGCTCATCTCGCTCAAGAGGCCGGGAGCCAGCGCTGTCCGGAGACACTTCCGGGTCATGTGGCCAGCGTGACTAAGTGGCATCTGGCGAGCCTGCACCAGCGCAGCACACGGAAACGCCGTTTACCTTCCCGCTATTAAGTGGTACCTATTTATCTACTTGCACTTAGGGGTGCTTTCGAACTGCTAGGTGGGCAGGAGCTGGGACCGAAAGACGGGAGCTCACCCCGCCGCGGGGATTCGAACCGCCGACCTTGCGATCAGCAAGTCCTAGGCACTGAGGTTTTACCCACAGCGCCACCCGCGTCCCACTGTTTAAAACATAGATGAGTATTTAAAAGTAATATTAGATCTAGCTGTATTTTTCCAACAATTTTCAAAATCAGCCTCTACAGTACCTTAATACATTTGGCACAGATTGTTTTGCCAATATGACAGAATGCATGCTGGCAACAAATGTATTGCTCTGCTTTCTTTTGAACCACATCAGCAAGGCTAAGAGTGGGGTCTTGCCATCTGGGCAGCCCAGGACCCCCATACACACTGCTCAAGCTTGCACCCCAGGGAGGTCACTTTGGTGCTGCTAATACAGTGGTTTGACTTCACCCACGGAGGCGCACTCCATTGTCTCTCAAGGCAGACAGATGCCAACAACAAATTATTGCCATCTCACTGACAAACAGAACTAGGTTGTTTAGACACATAATAGAACCAGCACTTCCCAAGGTGACACAACATAGTGAGCAGGAGAATAGAAAATTAATTAAGGATATGTTTCCGTGTTTTTGCCAGATTGCAGGCCTGTCTATCTAACAAGGCTTAAGATATTACCAATAAAACACTTATGGATTGTAAAAAAAAGTACAGAATCACTCAAGGCAAGATGACTTGCCATTGCAGGATGACTCATGGGAAGTGCTTCATGAATGAAATAATAATAATGATGATGATGTTTGTCTACTCCATCTCCAGCAAGTCTATCATATCAGTAGCTAGAACTTCAGAGACTAAGGCTAAGGTCTGTAGCAGAAGTCCATAAACAGGGCCCTGTAACCAGCAAGGAACTCAGAAATTGCAAGGCTCAAAATTATGTTCCTTCCATTTTGAGTGATATCAGCCTTACAGAATTTTCCAAGGCCACCAAGATTATACAAGCTCTATTACTCAGGCCACAATCTAGCACCATCAGCAGTATGGGGCATACTAACTCTTATATTTATGCAACTTCATATATAGTATGTAACAATTTACTGATATGCCAAAAAGAGAAAGCACAGATGTTTAGAATTTGGTGTCAGACTAGAAATCCTTGAATACAATTCTTATTTATATTTATTTTTTATTTGTGTTAACATTTACAAGACATTTCCCAACTAAGCGGAGTCCTCAAGGCAATATTTAAAAAAACAGCAAAGAAAATGAAAACAAACTTAGCATTAATTTAGCACTGCCAGAGCAAAACAAGGACGAAAGTGAGCAAAATCAACAACAAAGGCAGCAGCCTCAGCAAAACCAGCAGTCAGAGAAGATAACTTATCAATACTTAAAACCTGTTGGAAGTATGACATCCTTCCCTAAATATATGAAGGTTAATAAGGGGCCAGAAGAGCCTTTCACAACTTTGGCTTCACTTCCCCAAATAAAAATATTTTAAATATAAAGCAAACATGGTTTGTAGGACTGTCCTATGTTTAAAGAAATCTCAGCTGATCAATCAAGCTGGTTTTAATTTATTAATCTATTAAATCTGCATAAGTTTGCATTATTAAACATTTCTTATGAAGCAAAAAATACTTCCTTAGTGCAAGAGCATTGCCATGATTTTTGTTGGGGGGGGGCAGCCAAAGTTGTTGACCTTTTCTTGGGAAATCACGGGTAAAATACCCCTAAATAGGACATGGGGGGCAGGCTTCTTGTGGGGGGGGGGGAGAACTTCAGATAATTGAGTACTTTCAATGATTTTCAATAATATTTGTGAAGTCCCCTGCCTTGACTACGCCCATGCCTTAGTGTTTTGGATAATGGATACATATTCTGCAGTACCATCTCAAAAAAGGCATTTTCTGTGTAAGAGGGAATGACTTTTCTAAAATGGTGTCTGCCATCTTCACTTTTGTATAAGTGCTCATATTAAAAATGTTTAACATTTGGGGGGGGAAATCCATTGCCCAATTACTCAGGGACGCTTTTAAAAATCAGGATACATTTTTAAGCTATGCCTCTAACTAAGGAGTAGGTTGCAACATCCATTAGCGCCAGCCAGCATGGTCAATGGTTAGCAATGATGGAAGCATCAGTCCAACAACATCTGGAGTCGCAGATTCCTAACTCCCAAGCTTGCTATCAATTATATGTTATAGCCTTAACTCTTAAAAAATATTATTTCTATTTTACATGTAAATTATAGCATAAATAACAGCAGCGTAAACCTACCTACAGATATTGGTACCGTTTCTGCTTTTGCTGATCGTTTCGTTCTTCCAACAACCGATGGACCTTTAAAAATGTGTTTAAAGAGATATAACAAGATTGGTAAACTCTCTTCCGTATCAAGATGCTTTCTTACCATGAGTGCTTTTAGAGGCGAAATTCTAAATCCCTTATGAGCAACACTCAAGTATTTCTTTTTTATTCTCTTTGAGGGTTGCATGAGATATTTCAGCATTTTTGTCATGTAGATTGATGCCTTTGCTTCATCCATTTCTGAAGTAAACACTTCATTCTTCACACCCACAGCAGTTTTAATGGCTGGGAAGGTAGGACTTATTAAGGAAGGCTGCACATAGTAAATTGTTGATAAAACTTCTATTCCATTTCCCCCAGATTTATTTTCTTTAGCTCTGAGCCACTTGGCTAATTTCATTAATTTTTTGCTTCTGTACATTTTTATTTGAAATGCAGACTCCTTTATTTGTTGAATGTTGGGCATTACAGGTTCATGTGCTGATAATATTTTCTGTTTGCTGGCACTACTTCTTTGGTAAGTAAATGCATGTATAAACGGAAACTTCTCATTTGCATTCATATAATTTTTAGTTCTTGTTTTCCATTTTTGCAACTTGATATTTTCTCTGATAGGAAAGCTTGTCCCCCGCTGAAAACTTTTAGAGAACTGACCATACTTTTTAAATCCCATATATGGGTTGCTCCATTCTACATTTAATACTTTCTTCCCATCAGTCATTCTGAATTGTTCTTTATTGTAAATATTTGGGTTCTCTTTAGAAAAGACCCTTTCTTTGACAGAAGTGAATATTCTATTACTGTTATTCTTAGATTTTTTCTTTTGTAGTACCTCAGCTTCAGTAAGCACTTTTCCTCTTGGTATCTGTGGTTTTACTAATACTTTACTAATACTTTCTAAACCTTCCTGATCTTTTTGGAAATATGCTTCTTCAACATTTAACATCATATTTGTTTGACATGCTATATAAACCAATAGTGACCCAGCTCTTATGGGTTTGTGCCTATTTTCAAAGTATGTGATTTGCAATTGCTCCTTTCTTTTAGTTTCAGATTTCTTTCTAGCACCATTCAAAATACTGTGCCAATTCACTTTTACTTCATAACCATCACATTTTCTGTTCAGAATATTCCTGAGTATGTGTCTTAAATAACTTTTTCTTCTCAGAATTAGTTCACTTCTTCCTAGATGTTTTCTTGAAATGTGTACACTTATGCTTCCATCCGTAATTGGATATGGATTTCTTTTATATAATATTACATATTTTAGCAAGATTTTATGCTGATAGTTCCTGTAAGCATTCTTCCTAGATGTTTTCAAATTTGTTCTGAAGCCACTGTAATTTCTGATTCCCCTTTTCTGCGTTGACTGGTCTAAGATCACATTTCCTGATGTTTTGCATGAACAATTTTTTGCCACTGGTACTGATACTTGTTGATACTCTAGTACATGTCCTGCAACAAAGCAAACAACATTAATTTAATTAAAATATTTTAAGCTGCACCAAGTTCTAGTTATTATAAGACTAAAGCTCAGTTACGTATAAAGCTAATTTTGCCAGTGCACAGTTCTTTAGGACAGGGTTTATGAACAACTCCCTCAGCGCAGAAAACTTTACAGTATGGCAGACTTTTGTAAATTTATAGTGGCATTATGTATCATCACAACTGCTAAGGACTAGTCCATATGTGGGGGTCTTGTAGTAAGGTTAAAGCTTACTGGGAAATGATATATAATGAATTGAAAAGGATGTTCAAAATAACTTTTATTTAAAAAACCCAGAAGCTTTTCTTTTAGGAAATATAGGGACAGAACTACCTAAATTGTACAGAAATTTATTTATGTTTGCTACTGTAGCAGCAATAATGTTACTTGCCTATAAGTGGAAAGAAGCAAGAGTCCCAGTAAAGGAAGAATGGATACAAAAACTTATGGAATATGCAGAAATGGCGAAACTTACCAGAAGAATAAGAAATCAAGATAACAAACTTTTTATAAAAGAATGGAAATTGTTTGTTGAATATTTACAGATAAATTGTAAACAGATAAAAAAAAATTAGGAGGATTAGTGTCATAACCTGCAGTTTTATAAGAGTATATATTTACAGTAGATAATTACATGAGTAAATTAAATGAACTTGGATATGCAGAAGATATTAAGAAATAAAATTTAAAAACCACAGAAAGAGGGGGAAGGAAGTCAAATTTTGGAATGTCAAATTGATTGTAAAACTAATGAAATGTATAAATTTGAAAAGTATAAATAAAAAACTAAAACGACAACAACTGATAAGGACTAGGATTGTCATAACTGTAAAAGCCACATGATGCCTTCTGTCTCTCTTTGTCACACATCACACTCTAGCTTGACACAGAGACACGGTGCCTAGACAGGGTCTCCATGAAGCGCCTGTTTTAGGAGCTATGCAAAAAGGGGGACTTTTTCTCTCAGCATCCCTTTCATCAATAAGACCAGTAACCACTAATGGTGCATGTGGCGAGGCAGAGCCCCCCTTCTAAAAGAAGAATTGCTACAGCTTACCATGCTGCTGGAGCTGGGAAAGTAGCGAGGCATCGTGACCCCCAATCTGCCACACCCCTTAGTGCAACCCCATGGCCCAGTGCAATCCAAGCCATGTCTGCTCAGAAGTAATTCCTATTGAATTCAATGTAATTCACTCCCAACTAAGTGGCACCAGGATTACAGCCTTAGGCAGTGGACCTCCTGCTGTTGATGGACTCCAACTCCCATCAGTCTCAGCCAATCACAGACAATGGCCTGGGATGATGGGCATTGTAATCCAACAACATCTGGAGTGCCACAGGTTAGACCAGGGGTCAGCAAACTTTTTCAGCAGGGGGCCAGTCCACTGTCCCTCAGACCTTGTGGGGGGCCGGATTATATTTTTTTTGGGGGGGGATGCAAGAGCACCATGAGCTCCTGTGGCTGCTTACCTGTGTCTTGCGAGTGGCAGGGGCTGGTGGCAGTGGAGGGATGATGAGCGGCGCGTGAAAGGGCTCCGGAGAGGGGCTGGTTAAAATGGCAGCCACTCGAAGCCCAGCCCCCTTCCTCTTCTAGGCAGGGCGGGGAGAAGTCAGGAGGAGGGAGGTAGAAGGTGCCGCCACTGCCGCCATGTGAGGGAGAGGGAAAGTATGCGCGTGCTGGCAATCCCTGCGGCGATCCCTGGACCATCTGTGGGCCGGATCCAGAAGGCAATTGGGCCTGATCCGGCCCAGGGGCCTTAGTTTGCCTACCTATGGGTTAGACGCTGAGGGAAGTTACAACAGATTATATTTCTAATCAGCTATCACAGCAGCCATTAAAATATACCCAAATCAAGAGGAAGGCCTGCCTATAAGAAGATTGGAACTGCCAGCAGTTCCCTATTTGGTAGGAAACATAAAGGATAAACACACTGGTAATTTAATGTAGATTCATTTGAGACATCTCAGAATTACTATTGGTTTTTTTCTTGTTTGTTTAATTTAGATTTGACTTTGTATCTATGTGAATTCCACCATGGGTCTGGCAGTTGTATCTAACCGATAATGATTTTTGTTATGTCTGAAATATAAAGTTTCCTTTAATTCTCAGGTTTGAAAGTCAGAGAGTGACTCTAGATTTATATTGCTGGGAAATGGCAGTGCCTATGAAACTTGGAGAAGGTATTGAAGTCAATATATACCCCTGCCATGCTTACTGCGTTGTGGGCAGGGCACTAAAACCTCAGCCCCACCAAATAAATGCTACCCATGACTTCAAGCCCATACCACACAGTCCTCCCATTTTTTCCTTTCAAATACCAGCGACAGAGTGAGCAATGAAGGAGCCCCCTAGTTTCATTTCGCAAACCCCATTCCCAGCTGTGACTCTATGCCTTCCTCTCACCTGGCCACACTTCCCAAAGGACAAGCAGATGGCCCAGAACAGGAGACCCTGTGACTGGCACCAGAACCAGCAGTGTAGCCATAAGGGATCTAGTGCTCAGCATGGCTTCCTCCTGGCTGGTGTAGAGGTAGAGTTGTTGTAAATGGTATGTTCCACAGCCGTCGCTGCTGTGATTGTTGGAATGGAACAGGCTGAGCGGGGCCTGACAGTTGAAAACAGTTGGAGCCTGCAGCTGTTATGGTTATGTTGTGCTTGGCTCAAAAGAAGTGATCAAGTCTCTCGTTAATATTTTCATTACCAGTTTACTGCTGCTACAGACCACCCTAAAGGGAGCAACCTTTTCTAGAGCTTTTATCACACAGATCCATAGGGGAGCCTTTGCAACTCCCAAACACACTTGAATTCATCGGGCTGTAATAATCAGCGGGGACGCTGATAGGATGGAAAATCTCTATATGGAAATACAGAAGCAACTGCATCACCTACAATGTATTATTCCTCTGTGTGAGTACCTGGGAATCTGTGGAGGAGAGAAGAAGGTGGCAGGGAAAGATGAATGGCATTGCTGAGACACAATACCTCAGCAGTAAAAACATTACTAGCCTAGAAGATCAGGGATTGCAGTCTATGGTTGCATTCCTAGTCCCACTTGCCTGGAAGCAAACCCTATCAACTCAATAGGATTAATTTCTGAATAGGCATGGTTAGGGTTGCACTGTAAAATACAGCGTAGCCCACCTAGTAAGTCCACACTGGTAAGATAAGGCAACAGTAATGTCTGTAGCTAAGAAAAGCGTTCCTATTTTTGCAGGCCAGCAAAACCACAATGTTACTCTGAGGAGACCCAGAATGTCCCATGCATGTCAAAGGTCTCAGGCACAAGCAGCATGTAAGGTCAAACACATGATACATCTACTTATTAAACAAAAGTGCAATGAATGTGAATATGGGAATAATGAGTTTATATCAGTTCTTGTGTTTGTATGGTAAGTCATTGTCCATTTTATATTGAATTTGTTAGAGATAATTCATGGATAGATAGATATGGTGAGGTATAACTGGCAATAAAACTATAGAACACACTCATGCCCCATTCCAGACTGGCAATTAAGGGATGGGGGTAAACCCTTTCCTCCAAGCTGTCTTACTAACAAAAAGCTGCCTTCTCTCAAAGATGTCCCACAACCAAAACATATGACTGTGGCAATCTTGCTAGCTAATTCTCTGGCCTAACACACAACACCTGATCCACAGGGTACACCTTACAATTTGGACACCTGGCCCAGCAAGCAGGCTGCAAAAGAAAAAGCACAATTGGGCTCCATAGAGGGCTTAGCACACTTGATGACTTTTTTATTTACGGTACTTAGGCTCAGACCTCCTGGGACTTCCTATCATAACTCCAGTTCACCCCCCTTCATAGCAAATATCATCTTAAGAAGGATTTAAGCCGCCCCCCCCTCCGCCCCGGTGCTGCAGTTTTAATTCAGGCCTAGGCTTGCAGAAGCTGCTGTTTTTAATTTTATATCTTTTACATAAAAATTGCAATCATTGATTTCTTGTCAAGTCCAGTTTGGCCCACTACCATGTCCAGTTTGGTCTCACTATCATGGAAGTTTGTTTGACAACTCAAGCCTCTTCATAGCTGATTTTAAAAGACTCATGAGCATCTCCTCTGAGCTCCCAGAAGGAAAACATGATTGCTGATTTACTCCCAAGTAAATGTGAACAGGATTTCAATTGCTGTTTGAATGGTAAAACTACTTGTACTTTGAAAAATCAGACATCTGAAAAGTTAATACAACTAAACTGTAGCAGCGTATCAAAAACCTTAAACAACACTCAGAGTCTGGTGTAAAGGAAAATTATTCATGCAGGAAAAATACCACCAACCCAACAGGAAACCCAATAGTCATTGAGGAAGAGCCAATACAAATACCCCCCAAAGTCCCAGCCACTCCAAGAGCAAGCCGTAATACACTGTGGCCCTGCCATATTGACATAGGCTATTTCCCCGGCAATTCCTTGGATTTCATAACGGTCTGGATTTTTAATAAACAGGTAATTCCTGTTCAGCTTTACAGAGGGCTGAACACTGCCATGAAAAGTGGTGAGTAGTACCACTGACCAGTATAGGTATATGCAATATTTTCCACAGGTATATAAAAATATAAAGATTTTGTCTATATACCTTGCCATACTAGACCTGATGCAACATGACAAGGAGCCAAAAGGTTGACTAAGATTGATAAGCCAGACATAAACAAGGCTTCTAACTTATTAGTAATTAGAGGAACAAAATTACCATTGTGTAGGTCTTCTGGGAAAGGCTTTAGTGAAAAATGTACAATGTAAAGGAACTCAAATGCCTCTTAATTGTTAATAACTTTCAGTTTTGTCCTCTAGAACTAATCGGCTTGTTTTCTGTTTGCAGAGTTCTCTCCATTTTTGTAGCTTTTCAGCCTTTTGTCATCTCGTATAGGAACAGCGGTACATGGCTTCAAGAACCGGAGTTCAAATAAGACTGTCTAACATAGCCTCATCGTATAGCTCTGCTACTTAATATTGAATATTATGTACAGAATCATTTCTGAAATAGTTAAAAAAAATATACCAGCTGCAGAGTGGTGATGATCTTAACTGACTTTTACCAGTAGCTTTTTATTGTCCACAAGGTGGTGCTCTGTCAAACAAGTAATAAAACAGAAGGGGATATGATCTTGGCTCTGGGTGTATCATGTTGTTCACTCTTAAGCCATGAAGGACTGTAATATTACAGACACACACAGAGAGAAAGAGAAGAGAAATGCATAATGTAACAATAATTTATTAGACATAAACACACTGTAAAGAGCTATTGTTAATGATTAAATATTATATGGAATTATGATACCATTTAGTTTGATTTCACACCCACCCTATCCCTTAGGCTTAAGATGACAAACATCAGTTTTAAAAACTGCATTTGCAAAATGCATAAAACATGGAATTCAAACACTTACAAACAGAAAACTGAAATGGCTCTGCACTCATCATCACCGCTCACTACAATATGCATTTGGGGAAAATTCCTAGCCTAAGCTTTGGCATGTCGCCAGATACAAAGTTCCAGGCTAGGGATCAGCTGCTAATAACTTGTCTCTGTGGGCCCAAAACAATTCAAACTCAGGACAATTTCAAGAGGTCCATTCTCTGTTGAATATCAAGATTGCATATGGGAAGGTGCTTACTAGGTAGTATAGACACCAAGGCATTCCTATCCAAATGGTGCCAAGTGTGTGCCATTTTAGCCATACTTTTTTAAAATTATCATTTCATTATCACTCTTTTGCCTTAAATAAGTTGAAATACTTAAGCAATAGTGCTTACTTTTTAAAAGTACTTTAGCACATATTAAAAAACTAAATAAGAACGGACGCAGGTGGCGCTGTGGGTAAAAGCCTCAGCGCCTAGGGCTTGCCGATCAAAAGGTCGGCGGTTCGAATCCCTGCGGCGGGGTGCGCTCCCGTCGTTCGGTCCCAGCGCCTGCCAACCTAGCAGTTCGAAAGCACCCCCGGGTGCAAGTAGATAAATAGGGACCGCTTACAAGCGGGAAGGTAAACGGCGTTTCCGTGTGCGGCTCTGGCTCGCCAGATGCAGCTTTGTCACGCTGGCCACGTGACCCGGAAGTGTCTCCGGATAGCGCTGGCTCCCGGCCTCTAGAGTGAGATGGGCGCACAACCCTAGAGTCTGGCAAGACTGGCCCGTACGGGCAGGGGTACCTTTACCTTTACCTTTTTAAATAAGAACAGTGTGTGCGCACACGCAAACACAGAGCCTTTCCAGTTAACACCATTTTATCAACACATGTATCCCCTCCCCCATTTTTACTGTTTCCTCCTTAATGCCAAAGTATCAACGATAGCTTAGAAATTTAAAGAGCACTTCAGAAATTATTTTTTAAAATTGATCTGGAACAAATGGCATAAAAAATGGCATACTCTGGTTAATTGTTCCTTTGGCATCCACACAGTTGTTTGACACCCTCTGTGGAATGTAGAAGAAAGGAGAGAGAGAGAGAGAGAGAGAGAGAGAGAGAGAGAGAGAGAGAGAGAAAGCTATAACTCTCAATATGTGAAAAGAAAAGTGCAATTCCTCATACAGCTTGCAATGACAAAATAAGAATAGGCCAGGACTAAGTGCTGCCAGATCTGGAAACACCCACAGTCTCTATGACTATAGAACGTTTTTTACATGTAACAATTTAGAAAAATAATAATTATTGGTGATAACTTACTTGTTTTATACTGCAGTGTATTTCACAATAGTGAAGTTCCATGGACAATGCTTAGTGCAGCACAAAAACTTTAAAAAATATATGCATATTGCTAACAGGAAGGAATTTAGAGTTGTAGCAGCATCCTGTAGGATGTGTATATTTCATTTTGATACACGATGATTTACAGAGGGCTGCGCTTTCAGCTATACGTTCTAGTCATTGTGGTTATTAGGATTACTGCGGCTACATCTAAACACAGGAAATAAGTACAAGTATATTGGTAGATATGATATCTATTTCCCACTTTTTAAAAACAAACTGTTTCAATGTCTACATATTACAATTAAAAGAAATGGATTATAATTTGCAGAAACAGGTCACCAGCAAAAAGAACAAAAGAACACAAACTGGCAGTCAATATTATTGTAATATTAGCATTGGTTTCCAGGCTTAGGGCAAACTACCATTTACAATGGAAATGAATGACTATACCTCTGTTTTTAATTACAAATAGCAGTGGCAGGGGGGCAGGAGGAATTGGGACTAGCCTGTGAGGGGTCAGCCGTTTTTTCTTTGTACTTGGAGCCTCTATATCTCAGGAGGAAAACACAAACCCCACATCAATTTCCCTTAGTAGTTAATATCATAATATGCTGATGCTCAGAGCTTATATAGAAGTCAAGGGGAAAGGTAAGACTGCCTGCCTGCCGTCTAGGTACTGCCTCTTCAGAGGAATTATGGTCAGAATGCACTACATGTGTTAGCAGCATAGTTCTTAAAGCAAATAGACTTCCAGGAGCCACCTTGGCTGAAGAAGTAAAAAGGCAGTAATTTCAGAGGCAGTAGCTGTTGGCACAGACTCAACTCTGGGATAATTTGGTCTTGTCAATACTGCCGTTTGTTTCCTGCCACCCTTACAAAAGGGGATTCCACTACAGCCATATTGTTATAGAGCTGTCATTTCAGTTCATCCCAGTCACTCAACGGTTCAGCAACCCAAAGGAGTCTGAGAATAAAACTGTAACACTGTAAATATGGACATGAATACCATGGATAGAAATATTCTTTGTGTGAAAACTAGGTCTCCGTAGATGCATACATTGGGTCTTGAATTTCTGTTAAGGCCTATGGCTACTATGCAGATAAAACCAAACTAACTGTATTAATTACTGAAAAGCTGAGAAGCAGTAGGAGGAATTAAACACCGTGCTCTTCCAACTACTTTGTAGAGGGGGAAGGAGAGCTTGCACTGACAGTGTTCTAGGGAGAGCAGAGGGGAGGGGTTTTTTGGGGGTGGGCGGTGTGCAAGATGCACAGAGGGAAGAAAGAGGAGAAAGTCCCATTGCATTATCAGGACTTGCTGTGCTGACTCCCACAAGCACACCTAGTTAGTTGAATCTGGCCCAGTTACTGTACATTGCAAATTTGCTTAATTTTTTTTTTTTAAACACACACTACAGTGTTAACAAATCAATGTAAATAATTGAAACCTAAATATTATTGTTTTGTCTATTCTTAGTAGAACCACTAGTTACTAATATGACACAAATGAGATAAACTTCACTCACACAGTGCCAAATAATCAATGCCAGTCAAATGACAAACTCTACTGACAACAGGTATTGTTAAGCACACTGTTGCATATTTTATGCTGCTTGACTCATCTTAAAAAGTGGCATCTGATAAATCCCACAAGCCGACTCAGTGACTAGCTTGGGATACAGGCCCAAGCAGGCTATTGACTGATGGCTCTTGACAGTTTCTGGTGAAGTGGATCAGTTTAATGCTAGACTCATAGTGGATAATTCATACTCTTATCCATAGGCCTCTGAGAATTAAAAAAACTGAGCAAATATCATGGGTAGGAAGGAGACCATTTTCTCACATGGGAACAAGGCCTAGGACACTCTGATGTAAAATAAAAAGTACATAAGGGGAACTATGTTTTATACACATTGGGGGGTGCCCTGTCAGTTGGGGTGCAAAAGAGCCCCTTGTCTGAACTGACAGTGGAGGTCGGATTGGACCTCTCTCTGTGTGTGTGTGTGTGTGTGTGTGTCGCTTTTCTTGTCAGTTAGTCAAGGCATTTCTTTACTGGAATGCCTTGACTCTGGAGCCAAGTGAGGATTCCCAGGTAAGAGCCTCCCTCTATTGTGTGGGCAGGTAATCCCTCCCCTACATGGCCTGGTCTCCTTGGCAACGCTTCCCCCAGGTGGGATTGGACAACTGACTGAGGTAGGTGGAGACCTCCAGGTATCCCACCTGAGGGAAGGCAAAGCCAAGCCTATGCTGATGAAGCCGCTCCAGATCCAGGGGCTGTGCGCGTCCACGCAAAGGGCACCCCCCCCCGTTTTATGCGGGGAGCATTCATTCTGGCAGGCTTTTGGCCTGCCATTTTCAATAGTTTTTATCCTCAGCACTTGTCTCTCTTTATATTTTAGTAGTTTATTCTTTTGGGGTTTGTTTATTTGGTAATTTTAACAGCTTGTAAGGTGCCCAAAGTATTGCTACTGCAAAAGGAGGGCAAGGTATATCAGTACTGGGCAGTATCCAACTATGCCCTGTCAGAGCAAGGATTTTTGCTTAACGCCACAGAACTCCCTCTTCCTCATCCCTCCCAGTGCCGCATTTACGTATGAGCTAAACAAGCTTTAGCTTAGGGACCCACTCTCTTCGGTGGCCCCAAAAATTTTAAAGGGAAAAAACTGGGTATACATAAAAAACAAATAAAATGGCTTTGGATACCTATTAGGTCCATAAATTACCGTATTTTTCGTCCTATAGGGCGCACCGGCCCATAGGACGCACCTCGTTTTTTGGGGGGGAAATGAATAATAAAAAAAAATTTCCCCCCCCAGCCGCGGTTGCCGCCCCAAGCCTTGCGCACACCTGCCCAAAGCACAGGGTGCCCTCCTGAGGGCGCCCCGTGCTTTGGGCTGCAGGCTGCTGCCCCAAGCCTTGCGCGTCTGACGGGACCTCCCGCTGGGCGCGCGAGGCTTGCACACACCCGCCCGAAGCACGGGGCGCCCTCCGGAGGGCGCCCCGTACTTCAGGCTGCAGGCTGCTGCCCGCAAGCCTTGTGAGCCCGCGGGAACTCCTTCCATGGATAGCTTCCTGAAGCCTGGAGAGCAAGAGGGGTCGGTGCCTCTCGCTCTCCAGGCTTCAGCGAAAGCCTGCATTCGCCCCATAGGACGCACACACATTTCCCCTTCATTTTTGGAGGGGGGAAAGTGCGTCCTATGGGGCGAAAAATACGGTACCCTACAGCATATATTCAACACAAAACACAGCAACAATTTGTTGTTGACAAAGGACAGCTGGACATATACAGTAAAGGGTCCCATTACCTTCAGTAGCTTAGGGCCTCATCAAACCTAAATCCAGCCCTGCTCTCGCCCACATGACCCACACTCCCCCCAAATCTGTTCTAAAGGGCTGAATGAAACTCAACCCCAAATAACAATTGTTGCTGTTATTATTTTCAGACCAAATATTCAAGATAGCAGTTGAGATGCAACTTTAAAGGCAGTTGCTGGCTTTGTTTCTCCAGCACCTTCATTGTGTAAGTTACGTTTGTGAGGTTAGCTGTGAAACATCCCTCTGGGTTCATCTGCCTGCAGCTATCATAAAGCTTCTTCAGCCTTGACTCTCTTTGCATCAAAGATTGTATAGAAGGACATAGCACTGGTGTGTATGCTTCCTCTCACCAAAAATATTGAGGCCAAATGCAACTCTCTTAGATCTGCTCAACTGGTTTCATTTCAATAATGCTTTCTGTTTTTAAGTTACAAAGAAAACTGTCAGTAATCTGCTTTTTCACAATCTGCTCTTTTTTATTTCTTCACTTGAAAAGACAGTATTCTATAACAGTCTTTGTGTGTATGTCAGAAATATAGCTATTGCATGCCCTGGGGAAATATAAACAATCTGCCATATGGCTCATTATTGTTTTTGTCATTACTAGATTCCCAATAGCATATTTCTTCATTTGACACAATTGCCAAACAGAACACAATTGTGTTATTGAGATTATACAATCCATGCAGACAGTGTGTGAAACCATGATTCTTAGACTTTCCTCTAGCTTGTGTAGCTTTAGTGGTTTAATAAGCAACTACACTGGTGTCTCAGTTCAAGTACAAATAGGTTTTTTATGCTTCAAGGAAGGGGAAAGGGCATATTGTATACAGCACTTGCTATTTTAACCTCCAGAGTATTTTTTTTAAAAAAGTTGGCATTGTATAGGTTTTTTTTTTAAAAAAAATAGATAATATGGCTGAAAGGTTAATAATGAGTACATACTCTATGCAAATAAAAACACGTGATATAAAATATATTGGGTTACTGTATTAGAAAAGCAAGATATTTCTGAAGTAATGTACTCTTAACAAAGGCCACCAAGTTAACAGTAACTCTTTTTCTCTTGTTAAACTAAGTAACAAAAAACTTCTAGATGGCTTTTCTGGCAAAATTATATTCAATGTGACATGCAAACAATTGCTATCACTAAAATAATAAACATTAATTAGCCAATGTAATCACTAAGGCCATGATCCGGCACACACTAGCATTTAACCAAACAGGTTCGAACAAACTACAAAATGTCCTTTCTCATTTTGTGCTATTTTATTCCTTTTCTGTTTTTTAACAGTGGAATAAATATAGTTGTTCTATATTATAAAACAGCAGCAACGTCACACCAAATATTTTAGAGATGGTCAAATGAGTTTTATCTAAAAGTTTCCAAAGTGACTCATGCTGATATTTAGCAGTTATTGGAATTTCTTTTACTATTCAGTTTTTTGTGGAGGAATGACCAACTGTTCTGCATACATAAAAAAGGATTTTGCACAAAAAGGCAAATGGACATGATAAATGGGTATACAATTGCACATAGTGCTGAGAAAGTGGAAAACGAGTTTATCTTCTCCCCTCATAAGGTAGAACCCAGAATCATCCCATTAGGCTGAACAGTAAGAAACTCAGGACAGTCAGAAGGAAATAATTCTTCTCACATTGCACAGAATCCACTTACACAAAGCGTAGTGATGAAAACCAACTTGGTTGGCTTTACTAGGGGATTAGAGAAATTCATAGAGGATTAGGCTATCAATAACTACTGGTCGTAAGGGCTACATCAGTGGCAGCACATGCGATGCAATGGAGCCACCCTCCCAAAACCAGCATGAACAGCTGCTTACTCAAACAGGGAAAAGTGGTGGTGAGGTTGGACCTGCACAGTTGCACCAGAGAGGCTGCCACTGCCCAATCCAGCATTGCCACAGGTGCACCTGTGTAGCCCTCACCTGGCTGCCCCACAGCATATCCGGGTAAACTGCAGTGCTGCCATATTTGAAGCATGAGTCTGCCCCATCACAAACATCACTACTGGTTTATATATCACCCATTAACAGAGGCAGTACACATCTGAATACCAGTTGCTGGTTGGGGAACATGAGCAAGTGACTGCTATTCTGCCCATGTCCTGCTTGTGGTCTTCCCATCTATTTGGCCTCTTGGAATATGAACTAGGTAGGCCATTGGTCTGTTCCAGCATAGTTTTCTTACATTATAAATTGATTTGAGATGTTTGTTTTGTTCTAGCCTGCATTTATCTGAAAAGCATTTTTTCAAAGTGGCATACTCTTAAAAAAAATATATCAATACAATGCAGATTGCTGTAGGAACACATTAAAGTTTATGTGACAAGTGTACTGTTAATTGACAGTAACCAAACATAAAAAATGAATCTTACAAAGCACTGGGGGTTGTTTGCATTATGAGTGTATGTAGATCCAAAGCATATACGGTGTATTCTCTTGTTTTCTCTCACTATTACATAACAGCAGCAAAACAGGGAATAACATAGCTGTGAGCGGAATCATTTTAACTTGAAATGACTTATCTCCAAGAGCTAGGCTCTGTTCCCACCCCCCACCCCATATTGATTTTAACAAAAGAAAGAAAATGCTCATTATATAAATAAATAAATCAAAACTAAAAGAAAATTTAATTCCTTTTCTTTTTTAAAAAGACAAATAGTACCTTGAGCAGATATGAAGCTCCCACAACAGAGTTGTTGTGGGGATGAAATAGGGAGGAGGAGAACCATGTACACCACCTTTAGATGGTATATGAATGTAATAATAAATAAATATTATAAGAGGGAATGTCTAGGAAAGCACACACTTGTCTGTAGAGAAGATTGTCCTTTAAAAAGAAATCCAAATGGGTTTTCCTATTGGCCAGTAATATAGATGTACAAAAGTGAGAAAGGATGTGAAATACAATGTAGTAATCTCCCAGACCTTTGGTCACAGTGATGAAAACTAGAGGAAAAGCGCTCGCGCGCTCTCTCTCTCTCTCTCTCTCTCTCTCTCTCTCTATATATATATATATATATGCACAATGAATATACTCTTTTCAAATTGCAAAGCAAAGAGCTATGGAAAGCCCACTTATCAATGGTACTTAGCTTTGGGGAGGGAATAATAAGGAACTGGTCTGCGCTGCATTTTTTCCTGAGATTTCACCACTTATTGGGGTCATGAGTCAGAAATGCACAGCGCCACATGAAATTGTTGGCAAACTGAACTCATGGCAATGCATTCTGATGACAAGGGTACCTTGGGCAACCCTGTAACGCTGCTTCAGTCAGCCCACACTCTGCTGTGCTTTCAGGGTTGTGCGAACTGACCTTTAGTTCCATATACATGCCGTTTAGGCCTGGGTGCCAAAGAATCTTTATGATTGTTTTTCTTTCTTTTTTTAGATGTAATGCAAACATTAACACCTGCATGGCTCAAGTTGGGTTTCTCTAGCCATAGTTGAGCAGCTAAATGAAAGCCTGATTCTTTACTGTGTTTTTTTTTCACAGACACCTTCTGTGGCATTTATAAGAGGAAATCTCTTCATAACAATCCCATGAGCTGCGTCATGGGCACAGCAGTTCACAGGACCAGGAACGAAGACCCTGGCTCTGATGCTATGACAACACAACTGGTGTCTTTTTCCTCCTATTTGGGGTGAAATGGGCCTTCCTGGCCAATCTGAGCTAGTGAAATCCTGGGCTTTTCTGCGTTTGATAAATTTGGTTACCTGACAAATAGCAGCAGAGCCAAATAGTATTGGATTTGTCGATGAAACTGTGGAAGCTGCTTTTTTCAATGCTGTGGTTACAACAACCTTTTCAGATTTCATTCCTTGCTCAATAAAGCATTGATCTGTAATGAAATAATGAAAGAAAAGCCACTTTAAATGATAAGGAAATCGGCAGCAACAATTTGTAAAGCATGTTATAACTGATTGCTATCATTCTTCTGGAGTACACATTTAGTAAATTACTTGAACATATTGTTAGATGAGTTATATATATATTGGGTGGTATTTTACTAAGTATTTCCAGACAAAACAATTTTTTCAAAAAATATTTATAGCCACCTTTCCTTTTGCTCTCTTATTTTATCATCAGAGGAACCCTGTAAGGTCAGCTAGTGAAGTTCATGCCTGGGATTTGAACCAGAACAGATCCAGGGAAATCAATTTATTTAAGCAAGTCAGTGAGCCATGACATGACCAGATACCACCACCCTTTGTAAAATGCAAGCTTTAAGTGGGAGCAAGTTGAGTGTGGCTTCTCTAGAGGCCATAAAGAAATTAATGAGGGTGATAGAATGGACTCAACAGTATACAAACATGGCTGCCAATATGCCTTCATTCAGTTTTAATATGTTCATTCAGTTTAGTTACTAGTTGCTACCATAGAGCAGAACAATCCTTACAGGCATTGTATAAAACAAAAAAACAAACAGAACTAAACACCCAGAGGTCTGTATAGTCAAGATGCTGAATGAGGCTTATATACGTTTCTTCTTAACCAGATATCAGTAATCCAGACTGACAGAATGTTGGCTCCCGCTACTTCTCTCATCCCCACAGTCTTGCTTCACCACCCCTATTTTCTGTGATGGTGGTATGAAAAATTAAAGTGCAATTGGCATTAAACAAATTAGTTAATTTTTAGTTAATACAAAAGACAGACAATATTTCACCAAATACAGTGGTACCTCAGGTTACAGACGCTTCAGGTTACATACACTTCAGGTTGCAGACTCCGCTAACCCAGAAATAGTACCTCAGGTTAAGAACTTTGCTTCAGGATGAGAACAGAAACCATGCTCCGGTGGCACGGCAGAAGCAGGAGGCCCCATTAGCTAAAGTGGTGCTTCAGGTTAAGATCAGTTTCAGGTTAAGTATGGACCTCCGGAACGAATTAAGTACTTAACCTGAGGTACCACTGTACATAGGTCTACTACAAATTAAAGCTAATGAGGCATTGAGGTTCATCCAATTACTTGATGTTATTTTTCACATTCAAGGCCGCAATCTTGCCTGGAAGTAAGCTCCAATGAAACCAGTGGCACTTGCTTCTGAGCAAACATAACGGACAAGACTCACGGTTTAACTGTCTTTCAAGCAACCAAAACCGATGGCCATAATCAAAAACATCTTCAGAAATGAGCAGCTTCTTACCCTGTACTGCTGAAAACAAAAGCTCTGTTTGATATTTATGAAGATTCCCACATAGAGATGGAGCTGATGAAGCCATTTAAACAGCAACAATGAACCTTCTCCTCTCAACCTTACAGGAAGTTGGGTTCTCAGAATTATTGAGGTTGCATATTGCAACTCTGCATATGTATATCATTGCTTTTCGAAGCACAGCATTTCTTAGCACTGCTTTGAGAGGCAAAGGCTCAAGAATTCGTTTTCAAAAACGTTTGAATGTTTTCTTCTTTCCTTTTTTTTGTCACAGTAAACACTTTCAGGGATTTCTACTTTGAACAAAAAAAGTTTTGTTCCTCTGTTATCTTGACATTGCACATTTCTTTATTATGCAGTAGCTAATAACTGCAAATCCTGTGTGTAAAAAAAGAATAGGCTACTTTCAATCTGTGGAAAGTTTGACCTCAAGGGCATAGAAACTGTTGACTCATTGTTTTTACTGCATATACTATTAGCCCTTTGTCACATTCTGAGAATGACATCATCTTCATCGCAGTTAGTAGCAGGTACTGGGTAAATTAAGAGCCCTCTGCTTTGCCAGGTTTTTTTTAAAGGGTATACTTCTCAAATTAACAGTATATTTCTAGTTCCACCACTTTAGGCTATTATTTCTGACTAATCACATGTAGGAAAAGCTTGTAATCAGAATAGGAGTTGCTCAGAGTTTTCACCCTCCCCCACTGCGCATTCTGTTGCAAAGATCTAGACTTCTAGGCATGTTGCCAGGGAGAGCAAGGACTGAAGGATGAGTGCAATTGTCAGCACTTGCCTCTGCAAAAGAGGGTGGGATTTGAGAGAGGAGAGGGTGGGATCTGGTGCAGAGGGGACTAGGTCTGTACCCTCTTCATGGCTGAGCAGTAGCAGCAGCACACCCTGAGCTCCTCCCAGGATCTGTTTACTTGAAGCACAAATGCTTTCCAAAATCTTGCTGGTCTCTGCATTAAAATGTAGGCAGAATCAAAAGAGGGAGACTTTCTCAAACAATGCACATGCTATGTCATATAGCAGCTTGACAGCAGTGGAAAGATACTGCATTCCAAAGGCCCAAAACTTGAAAAGGATATGGACAGTGCCTTAGAGCCTTGTTTTACCCTTAGTTTAACATGTCATCCAAAAATTACATTAAAGAATGTTATTTCAGGTTGCCTGGTCAAAAAGCGAGTCAAAATAGGAAATGCCAATTTTATGGTTACCCATAAAAGACTTACTTTCTCTTGCTGGTGAAGATTTAACGTGAGTGAAGCTTGGGAACTCTGTGACAAATAGCCTGCTTAAAACTAAAAGTCAATCTAGAATGCCCAATCTAAAAATCATAGTGAGACTGGTGCTAAGTTGCCATTTATGCAGAGACATTTTTTCATGGAAGGAGCCTTTGAAGATCTTAAACTTGTGTTGCAATTCCACCAACATATTTTGCTTTATTCTAATACTTAATTCAATGATGACTCTTAACAGCTGAGGCTATTAGCAGCACTTTGGCAACTTTTAAGTTTTTCTGGCATAATCCCAAAATAATGGTATAGTTTGAGATTTCTTGTCTAAAAGGCTATTAAATAATTTTGCATAGGTTTTGTATCCCACTTCTGTCAAAGGAAAAACAGTGCTCTAGTCCAATAATTTAATTATACAATGACAAGATTTGGAAAGGGCCTAAATAAGCAGCTTCTTTATCATTATTATTTTTAAGCAGGAGGTTTGCTAAACAGAGGTTAACTGAAAATGTGTGTGAGAGCATGTACATAAGTTACTGTGGCAGTTGTGTTCCCTTAGCTGTAAACTGAATAATATACCAGAATGGGGGGGGGGGGACTGCACTCATTTTAAAATATAATGTTGCTTCCTCTTTCCTGAGCACTGAGACATACTGGGCAGCCTTACTAGAGTCAGTTTCCTTCAAAAGAGACAGAGCAAAAATATTACAGTATCTTTAAAATGGTTTATTTACAGATTTGCAAGTAAGTAAGGTATGATGAAAAGAAAGCAGTAAGCACAATATTCATAAGGCAGAAGACAATCACATCTCAACTACTGGCTTACATCGCCTGTAACTGCATCCTTTTTAACCTGCCAAAATGGAATAAAGTATTCTAACTTCAAGAAAGTTAACTCGAAGTGCTTTGCACCACACAGAATTGTTAAGAGCATCAGGTGGAAGTTCTGTTTGCAACATCCTTGTCTTGGCCACAATACCATTTAAGGCAAGTTCTTAATAAGTGAACGCTCCTTGGAGTTAACATCTGTGCATGGGCGGGGCGACTTTTGGTATAAAACTAAAATACTAAGATTTAAGCATCACTCCCTTTCTCTCATAGACATCATCTGAAACACGGTAAATTAGTCTCTGAATGCAATTAATAATATTAACATGATAATAATTCCTTTCTCCTTTTCTTTTTTACTGCATTAAATTTCTGTCCCAGACTTTCAGCACACAAGATGCTTCACTATAAAAATATCCTGAAGAGCAAGAAACAGCAGAAACAATATAAATAAAAACTTGATAGGACAGAACTGGTTAAAAAAAAAAAAAAAAAAACTTTCACTGTGTGACCTAAAAGGTCTAAAAGGCCTGGGAGAATGAAAATATATTTGCCCAGCACAATAAAGACAAAAAAGTAGGCCCTAGGGGCAAGAGCTCGAACTTTCTAAAAGCATGGTGGTGCTGCAACTGAAAAGGCCCTTTCCCCAATCCTCATGCAAAGTATCTCAAAAACTGAAAGCACCTGCAAGAGAGCCTCAAATGACAGGCACAGAGATTAGCACATGGTTTGGGGTTTGACCAAAAACAGTCTGGGCTGCCTTTCTAATCAAGCAATGCAGTGATCTCTTTTGCTCAACTAGCTGTTGCTTTGACATGAGAGTGAGAAGGACAAATTCCAAAGCTAAATAATGTATGAACGTTATGCAATAGGGTGTTATCCTGACCCAAATGCAGATATGTTTGTTTGCAAAATGGCATTGTATGCAGCTAGAACTATACAGGAGGGAAAACATGCAGTAACAGGCTTCTAAATCAAGGGACAGATGGGGATGCTTATCATAGTCTATCAGGTGCTCTAGGGTGCCAGAATGTACCGAATGAGGTTCACTGCCCCATTTGTGCAGGCAGGGGTGACAACGAGGAAGGCAGAAAGTTCCCCAGCAGCCCCCATGTTTTTCAGGCCACATGTGTTTCTCGATAGCAGCTGTGTTCTGTTTATTATCAACTGTACTATGAGGTACAATATGTGATATTTAAAACGCACTGCTTTTTGTAATTTAATAATGAATAAATACAAGAAGGGGCCATTGAACCTTGCTGTGGCTTTCCTCACTCCTGTACTCTAGCCCTGTTTAGGGAAGCTTTTAATGTTTGATGTTTTATTGTATTTTTAATATATTGTTGTAAGCTGCCCAGAGTGGCTGGGGAAACCCAGCCAAATGGGCGGGGTATAAATAAATTATTATTATTATTATTATTATTATTATTATTATTATTATTATTATTATTAACAACCCTCTCCTTACCCCCCCCAAACCCACTGGCAATACTATTCCAGAGTGTTTTTCCACATACACTGGGCACTGCTTTGTGTACATTTGGCTACTTGTAAATCACATAATTAACAATACATGCACAACTATGGAACAGGACTGTTTACATTTTCTTTTCTCTGTATCTCTCTCCGTGAGGGTCCATTTATGTGCATGTGGTATACAAAGAGGGTAATACTGCCTTCATCTGATGAAGTGATTTCTTGTCCGTGAAAGCTTATGGTACAATAAACGTTGGTGTTTAAGGTGCCCTAAGATTATTTTTTTGTCTCCTAGACTAACGTAGTAGTACAGAACTATATCTGCTCCCGTGAATGGCATCAGTTATAGAATCACAGAGTTGTAGCGTTGGAAAATACCATGAGGGTCATCTAGTCCAACCCCCTACAATGCAGGAATCTTTTGGATCTCGAACCCAGGACCCTGAAATTTAGACTCTCTTGCTCTACCAACTGAGCTACAGGTGACTTAATTCTCATTCAAATTGTGAACATATAACTATATTCCAAAATGGGCTGGGCATATTATATCTTATATCAACACTATTCCCCCTCTAGGGAAGACCTATGAACATACTATGGTAAAAGCTACTGCTCTTTGTCTCTAGCCACAAAGGGATACATATTAAAGTAAATAAGACAGTACCTAATGTACTCAAAACACCATTGTTGTTTTCTAATACCTGGTTCCATACACAAATAGGAGGTAAGTACCACTTATTTTAATGGAACCTGCTTCTAAAAGCAAACATGCTTAGAGCTATAACCTAAATTAGAAATATCATAGCTCGCCCCCCCCCAACCTAAAAAATACTGTTTACCTTAATCCATGTTGTAATCAATATTATCAAATGATATAGGCAGGCTTCAAAATGCACTACACTACACTTAAAAGAGGATAGGAATCTGGATCTCAAATAGGTGCTTTACCCCCCCTTTGCAGCTTTGTTTGCCAGGAGACAGCTATGAACAAGTAGAACTGAGAACCCCATCAAGTGGAAATTCTATTAAACTTTTTATTATTATTAAATTGGGCTTTTGCTAACCAACTTTCTTTTTCTTATTGGACGACCTGTTTAAGAATGGACTGTATGGGATACTGAGGAAATTTTAATTAATAGTCCAATAGTTCTGCTTTTCCTCCCTTAACCACTGGAAACTTTTCAAACATAATGCATTCCTTGTTCAGCAGCAACCCAAAATAGAAATAACAACTGATATTTGAATAGACAGTACTGCCAAGATGCAGTCTCTATTATAATCCTGGATATAAGATGTCACCATGCAAAACAGATGCAGGATCACCTTTGTACTAGCATACATGTAGGAGAAAATGCCCTTGCCAAGGACATAAATAGGGCCCAAATGCCATGTATTTCATTTAGTATGAAACTGAACAGGAAACTTAAAATTCAAGGCCTGAAATGGTGTTTCCTACTTAAAGCTCCAGTAAAATGGCTGTTACTTGAATATAACTGTTTTTGCTCTGAGTTTCAGAAACAGGGGATAAGAAAAATTGAATTACATGTTACACTATATTGTTGTCTAAACTCTGAAAAGAATTCCAACTGCAAGGTTGTGGAGCTTATCATCTTAAAGGCAACTGTAGAGTTCTTCAAATGTCAGCTGCTGCAGCACTGCAGTAAAACTAAATATTTCCTTAACGCATGTCAGCACGCTCCAGTACTGACCTTTAATACCAACCTTTCTCCTCCCATGCCTTGAATCCGTTAGCTGAAAATCCTTATGGTTATAAAACACTTAATTCTGATTGGATTGTATTTTCATCTCCCCCAGGGCTTATGTTATATAAATGATTGCTACCTTTATTGAACTATAGTATAGTAAATAAGAAAAGAACACCAACGCTGTGCTGAATAAACCCCTAAATCTGTTATTTAAGAAGTAGCAAAAATTGGAACCCCAGAATACTGACTCTTCAATGAAAATGAAATTTAACTAGGAGCACTGAATTAATCAATTGAGCTTTCTGCTTACTTCTCAGTTGCAATGCCGTTGAGAAGATAGGCTGAAGAGAATAGGTACACTCTCTTCCCAACAGTTTATAGTCTCCGTGCTTTGAACATTTCCCCCAGATGTAACATTATGTCAGTTGGTGCCTTAAAAAGAATATGCACTACTCTCTGGTGTTAATCTGGTTTTTTTAGATTTTTTGGGGGGAAGCTCAAGTCCCAAAGCCATTAAGGGGTATGGAAATGTGCATGTTTAATAATGACCTGCTTCTTAACACTGTTTCTCACTTTAAAAGGTGATGCAACAATGAAAGCTTGCTTAGAGTGATATTTGACAGTCAAAACCTAAAACTACGTTGGCTACATCCAGGTAATTCAAAGGTGCAAAAACCTTGGAATCTTATTTGTGGTTGCTTTGTAAAAATGGTTTGGCATGAGATCCCACAGATTTTTAACCACCCCCCCATTCCTTTCAGCACCCCATTTGGCTCTCATCACTTCGGCATCGTCTTCTCGGGATGGTGACAATGACAAGCGAGCATATTTCATCTGGAATTTGAACTGAGAGGGTTCCCCGCTGCTTATTAACTTGGCACTAATGCTGGGAGCAGAATTTGACATAAGCAAGTTAACCTGACTTCCAGGGATGGCTGCTGTTTCATAGGCATGTAATATTATGATTTGATGACATCATATTTCACATGTCAAATCAATATTAACGTTTGTAGGTCAATTTTATTTTTATTATTATCATTATCTGTAAAGCCAGAGTAACTTTAAAATAACCAAAATCAGAAGAATACCTCACTTGCCGCAAACCTGAAGACAACGCTGCTTCCTTTCTCTCTCCACGGGATGAACCCGCCTCGAGCAAGGAGAGGCTGCCGCCGCCGCCGCCGCTGCCTGGCATCTCTCATAGTTGGTTTTGGCTTTCCCAGGAGGAAGAGGAGCAACTCCCGCTTCCCAGAAGTGCGCAAATGCACGCCGCCTCCTCCACGGCATCTTCACTGAAGGAAAACGGCGAAGGGATGGAGTTTCTTCTTCAGAGTTTCCGGCGTCTTTGGCTTGGCTTGGCGCGGAGCGAGGGCGGGAGGGGAATAACAACCTCTCGCCCGATCCTGCGTGGCAGCAGGTTGCAGAGGCGACCTGGGAGCTCCTCGCAGCCAGGTGGGCCAGGCCAGAGGCGAGGCGAGGCGCGGCGCGCGGCCTCTCTCCCTCGGGGGTCTCTCCTGCCTCGAAGAAGGGGCTGCAGCTCCCTCACGCCGGGCAAGGGGCGGAGGGGAAAGTCCCGCACACACCAGAAGGGCGAAGCCCGCGGAGGAAAGGCCGGCAAAGCCCGCGGAGGAAACCCAATAAATAAAATCGGCGAAGGCGCGGAAATTTAAAAATGTTTGGACAGGAAGAGCAGGGGGAAAGAAACCGTCAAGGGGAGGGACGGGGGGAAAGTAACGGTCCAGAGGCTGCCTCTTCTCCTCCCCTTCGGCCGCTCGGCTTCTGGACACGGGTCGCGGGTGGGCCCCGTCTTCTGCCCTCGCGCCACCGGCCACACGACCACCGCCCGCCGCCGGCAGATTCGCTCCAGGAGGCGCGAGAGGAGGGAAGGAGGCGCGCGGCGGCGGGCGCGTAGGCCATGTGAACACCGACATTTTGAGCGCCTTGCCTCTGGGCCAGAGCGGCTCTTGGGGAAAGAAGCCGGCCTGCCATGACGGGGTGGGATCCTGCCCCCCACCCGCTTACAAAAAAAACAACAAACAACGGATTTATTAAGCGGGATGCAGGTTTCAGGAGCGCCATTGGCGGGCAACTGTTGGCTGTTATTCCTGCGCCATACCTGGGACGAGGAGCAGCCTGGTGGAACCGCTAAAATTACGCACGTCTCCTCTGCGGGCGGAGAGCACCCAGGAAGGGCGAGGGGTGCGGGTGGGTGTGGATTTGTTCAAATGCTTGGGAAACTGCACGTTTTCAGTTTTGTGATCGAGCAGCGCGCCGTTGCCAAGCCTGTCAGGAACCTGGACATGAACTTTATATGCCACCCGGGCAGCGTTATTATGCGCGCTTACACCCCGTGGGATCTAAGGGCTGCTAGGTGTGCTGAATGTGCATTGGATCGCTGCCCGTTTTACCGGAGCATGCCATGTATTGACTCCCACGCACACTCACACCCAGCCTTAATCGCTCCAGATTTGACTTGCACCTCCATCCTTTTATTTAGAAGCAAGTGGCGTTGCTTTCAGCTGAACCTGCTCCCACTAAGTCAGCTTCCCCTAATCCTAAACACACTTTCTTGGCAGGAAATAAATAAATGCCACTTACTTCCTAAGGCTAAGCCATAGGAGTCCACAGGACTTTTCTGACCTCATTTGCTCTCCCATGGAAGGAAGTTCTGCGGAAATCTATTGGTCCTGTTTGTAAACGCTTTTCCTGATGGTGCTTTCTTGAAAGTAAGTTTAATGGAAACTTTTGCTAGTTACTTTCCAAGACTACAGGAGTTATCTTGTAGCAGGCACACGCTATAGTGCGTGCACGCACACACCCCTCCGCCCAGCGCATCGCAGCCAATTGACATTTTCTTCATCCCTATCTATATTATTAGACTGTTTATTAAACATTAACCCCGACATATGTATTCGTATTCGATTTCAGTGTGTGTGTGTGTGTGTGTCGGATATTTGGTTCCAAGGATCAGCACGCTAAAATAAGCACCTCTTGGGCCACGATCCTGCGCATACTCTAATGGGGAGTGAGTGCAATTGAAAGGAGGCTTGCTTGCGAAATATGGCTTCAGCTTGCTTACTTGGCAAAACGCGCTCTTAAAATAATAGTGTTCATGGTATTGAGGATCGTTGCCACTCACCCTTCAGCAGTGCTCTTGGGTTCATAGCTTAAGACTGCAATCCTATACGCACTTGTCTTTATGAAAGCCTCACTAAACTCAAGGGGACTTACTTCTGAGTAGTCATGGGAAGAACTGGGCTGTAAAGCACTTTTTTAAAAGCCTAACATCTTCAATAGCTTATGCAATATTTTATAAAGGTCGGTTAGGTCTGTCCTCATGACTAAATCCACATTCTTTGCTTTTAGACGGACAATATCCAGGGCAAGAGTTCTTGTCGGCTAAAAATAATGCTGAAACTTTGGGGTTTTATTGCTTGTTTGAAAATGAGTGTTCCTGTTCTTCTGGCCTTACAGCCCTGGAACCGTAAAACTCATTTCTGAAACCACGCTGAGTTCATAACGTTTCTTTTGCGCGAATAATGCAAAGCAATGACAAATTTGACTATATTTTGTGTCTCTCCGTGTGTTTTGTTTTTGAACCCATTAGCCAACTCCTGTCGCTTGTTAAAAGGCCTGTCACTATATATACCACCAGCTTCGAATATTAATAGTTTAGCTTTTTGGATAACCAAAGCTAAAACCTTTAAAACTCATTAAGCTGGTACAACTGCATGCTTAACCGACCAGAACTCACTCACTCTTTTTTAAAAAATCAGATTCTTTATCAAATGGCAAATCCAGGGTTAGCGTTTGGCTTCTGGTTTGCTTTTAAATGACCACAGTTTGATTTCACAAGAAAAAGAGACCATTCAGTAAAGGATATGATTGGGTTAAATTCTGGCTTGCAGTAAAGGTCGCTGTTTTTATTAGCGGTGGAACTCGCTGTTTTTTAATCTGACCCTTCTGAAACCTCGGTTCAGTGCAGAATAAGCTCGTGCAGTTCAGATAAGACACTCATTTCAGCAGAGAACAAAACTATCCGGAGCCACTTCTAAAACTCTTTTTTTAAAAAAAAAATGGGGAAGGGGGCAAATCTTACCAATTTCTCAAGCCTAATATTACAGTTTCGCAGACAGGGAAAGCGACACCGAGCTGGCTATGTTGCGCTCTTGGAAGTAGCAACCCAAAATCTTGAATTAAAACACTTCCACATTCCCCCATGTTTATGATAATCACATCCTTCAATGTGTCCTTTCGTTCACAGGGCCACACACTCCGTCCTGGGACATGTCCGATTTTTTTTTTTTTTTTTAAAGAAGTTATTTGCTGAACACGGTGAAAATAAAAAGAGATATGCTCCAAACTTCGCAACACATTGAGGCTTTTAATCAGAAAGCAGTATCAGAAATGAGAGCATTTTAAATATGTGATAAAACTCTTATAGATTTTGTAGTTTATTCCTATGCAAAATAAATGTTTTTAACACCCTTCCTTTTTTTTCTACTGGAAAGCTTAAAAACCAGAACTAAAACAGTCCATTTTAAATCACTCCCCCCCTTCTCATTTTTGCTTTTAAAATATGTTTTAAATCCTTCAGCTTTTATTCAATATAATGACGTTTAAAATGATTCACTGACTTTCTAAAAGCAGGCTTTGACCTCGGTTTTCAAATCTTAACCCATAACAAGACATTCTTGTTCTGGCTTCATTATGTGAGAACAAATGGAACTATCTGGAGTAAATGGTGTTCAACCAAACAAGACTCGTTCTTGGAGCACTCCCCAAAAGGCAGTAAACACAAGTTAATCTTATGAATTAATCTCCATATTGCAAGGTCAGTTTTCGAAACTGCTGTGTTTGTGGTCATAATATCATTTTGTGAAAAGCAAATTGGTAAAACCTTATTCATGTGGAATTCAGGGAGGGGAAAACTGATCTTTATAAACAAATCTATAAAAAGCAAATACTTTTTTCCTGATGAATTTCTGAACCTTCGACACCCAGACACGTTTTGCTTCTCTCCCTCCCCTGCCCCAGGACAGACACACTCTCTTAACCCACTAAACCTCAATCCTAAACACGTTTACTCTGAAGTACATCCCAATGATTTCAACATCACTTTCTTCAAATCAAGGCTGCAATCCAGGATTTGGCCCCATTGAACTCAGTGGGACTTCCTTCTGAATACACACATATAGGACTGCACTGCAAATGGTTTAGGATGGCAGCCACAATCGCAAGAAATACAAAATCAAAAGCTTTTGTTAGTGTCACCATCTAGTTAAGTATCTAGATGTATCTAAACACAACCAAAGTTCTTATTCCCCTCCCTCTTTCTCCCCCTTTTGGGCAAAGAAGCCCTTTTCACATCATGTCACACACTCCTTCATGTGTTTTTTTTCATATTCTTTTAACCTTTGTTAGGCAAGATGATATTCAGGGGAGGGGAGGAGAAATCACAGTAAACTTTCAAAGATCTTTAAAAGAAGAAGAAAGAGGAAAGTCATCTGCAAACATAAAGAAGGTCCTTATGCAAGTTGTGTTGGCAGGGGAGGGGTTTTTTGTTTTTTTTTAAGGGACGGAATAAACCAAGTAAAAAAAGAATTAAGAGAGACAGAGGCACAGAGCGAGAGAGAGACAGAAAGAGAGAGAAAGCCACCGGCCGTCTGGCTGGTTTTATTCTCCCGCCTTTGAGAAAAGCTGCTGCTACTGGCGTGATATTTCTTCTTCTTCTTCCAGAGAAAGAAAGAAAATCACCCCCACGTCTGCAATGGAAAGAGACCTACAATATTTACTGGTGTGGTTTGGTTAAGATGGAGAGACGGGACAGGGGGAGAAGGGGCGGGAGAGGGTGGGCAGGGAAGGCAGAGGCTCTCCCTCCTTCTGCCGGAGTCCGAGCGAGCCAGGCGCGGCCAGGGGCTTCAGTCCCCGCTGCCGTCGGCGCCCTCCGTCCGCCCGCTGCCTCCTGCGCGGCCCTCGAGCAGCTTGGCGACGGCGCTCCTCCTGTAGAGCTGAGCCAGGTCGTAGGCGGTGTCGCCCTTCCTGTTGCGGTGCCCCACGCGGCTGGCCGTGCGCTCCAGCAGGAAGGCCACGACGGGCAGGTGGCCCTCCTGCGCGGCCAAGTGCAAGGGCAGGTTGCCCTCGGCGTCCTCCACGTTCACGTCAGCATTGAACTCCAGCAAAGTCTGCAGCGTGTCCAGGAAGCCCGCGCGCGCCGCGTCGTGCAAGACGGCGAAGCCGGTGCGGTCCCTCAGGTCCGGGTCGGCGCCCCGCCGAAGCAGCTGCCGAGCGATCTCCGGGTTGCCCAGCTTCATCACCTGACGGGAGAAGGCGGGAAAGACAAGGGGGAGGGAAACAAAAGCACACGACTGAGTTGCGTTCACACGTTACGCGAGCCTGTACCTCACCATAGCACCCTAGGGCGTCCTTACCTCAGAGAGCCGTCGCTTGACCTGGGTCGGAGAACCCAGCCTATCGATTTGTATTTCACTGGGTCGAGGGCTCGTGGGGGGGGGGGGCGCACCTAACGATTATCCTCTGCTCTCCCTACACCACCATTTCGGTGGAAGAAGGTGGCGCCAGCTGCTGTCTTTTTCGAGCTCCCCTGCCTGCTCCGTCCTCAGGGCTCCGCTGCCTCCCTTCCTAAGGGATGCCATCCCGCCCCAGCCCGCTTTTAACAGCCGGGTGACAAAAGGCAGAGGCTCAGGTCTTTTCCCAGGCAGGTGATGGAGAAGTTCCACCTGCCCAGCCACCACTGCCCCTCAGAATTCTTGTGCTGGGAGGGGGGAAAACAAAATTAAAGGAGAAAATTCTACTGAGGCGATGGGGGGATATTCCTTCCTCTTAGGGTTACGAAGGATTCAATACCCCAGAAGAGTCGCGAGGGAGGGTATCTAACGCAGAACAGGGATTAATTGAAGTGGCAGACCTACTTAAAACGTGCGGGTGTGTGTTTCTTGGCAACATGCTGACATGATTTCGACGGAGGATCCTGAGGGCGGAGGGCGAAAACGTTCAGGGAACCTCCGTCTGTTTTCCCCGCCAATTTGATTCCCCTCAGCCCCTGCGCGCTGACCTCAGCCTTGGGGAGCCGGTCCCACTGAAACCCAAGGGGTTTTGTACCCTAGGCGCGTTTCCTTGAGTGAAATAACGAGGTCTTGAGATAAAACTGTTTCCCATCTTGATACTTCGTCCTCATCATGAGGTGGGGCGGACAAAGCGTCTGTTTAGCAGTTGGTTTATTGTAATTTTTTTAAAAAAACCCAAACATCCCACCACGGTCGGGAGTCACGTAAGCATTCAATAATCCCACTCTTCCCACCCACCCCCTTGTTAACCTTCAAGTGCGATTTAGTCATATCAGAACAGATGATATCAGAAGTCAAAGGCACATAAGCAGGTTGAGATAATACATTGAACTGCACTGACTTGTTGGTAGAAATGCAAGCTTTGGGGCATTTACTTTAGATGTGTTTCTGGGGGGGGGGGAGTGCGGGGACGACGACCATGACACACGGAAATAAAAAAACGGAGTCAGACCCAAAAGGAAACTCTGTCAGACTGAGCCAGGGAAAGGAGAAAACTTCAGTAAAGGTGAAAGTCAGTTCCAATGATGAGATGAGAGGGCTGGAATAGTACTAGGAACAGAGCTCTTCTGCTCCTGCCTTGGCAGTGAGCTACAACACAACCCTATTAGGTCTGTATTTTAGACTAAAAAGTTTGCTTGTTTTTTAAAAAGATGACACATGAATAATTGAGAACAGCAGGTGTGCCACACCTGTTGACAGCGCACCCTCATGGATGTCTTTTCTCAGAAGAGTCTTCTACTGAATTCAGTTAGCCTTAATTTCAAGTAAGAGTGCATAAGAAGATCACAATCTTAGTTTCATTTGGTATCTCTATAATCGCTAGAATGCAAATGAACACACATCCTGGTTTCCTCTAATAATTGGAGAGGGACAAACATATTCCTCAAATTCTTAGGCTTTGTTTGAATGGAAAAGTTTTCAAAGGTTGTTGGCTTCCCTAAAGGTCCTTCCCCTCCTTTTTTTTTTTTTTACTTTTTGTGAAAGCACTCCAACTGCCACTAAAAGGATGGCTCTGATGATTCAGCATCATTCATACTGCTTCCTGCTAAGGCAAAGGTAGTCCGATATTGCCATTTTAAAATAAATAATTTTAAAAATTGCAATATGGAACCTGCATAATATTTTTCAGCACAGGAGCAGGTCTGCCTAGTTCAGAGAGACCCTCAGGCATTCTGAATCTTCACAATGACTTGGGGGAAAATTGCAGTCAGTTCTTTTGTAATATCACACATTGAAGGTTATGTTTCGGTCAAGTTCTTTTCTTTTTGGAACAGCCAGTTTTGAAGCATGATGTGTTCCTTATTTGCTTTCAATTCCACCCCCCCACCCCCAGCTCTGTTCTACCCACTCTTCTCGAAAGGGATAGCTATCTGTCTGTCTGCCTATCTGCTCCATACAATTTTCTACTGCAAGGAATTTTGCCTTCCACTCTTTGCATAAACAAGGGGGAACACTGACAGTAAACAAAACTGGAAAGAGCTGTAAAAATAAGTATGTCCCAACTTTGTTGAGGTGGGTGGGGAAGTGAGAGCCGGACGATACAACAGCAGTAAGTGTGAAATGGCATCTACAATGTGGAATATTGACTAGGCGATACCTGCATGCTTTGCTGTGTATCATCTGACTTCTCTCAGGCAGGTCTGGGCTGCAAATAGCCAGGAGGACTGCTAAGTCTTCTGGAAATTAATAGTAATGTTAAGTATTTGCAAAACACTCAGCAAGGTGAGTGGCTTCCCAACACCTCCAACACAACAGGTACTCCCGAAACATTTTAAACTCTCACTCAGCAGGGCCTTATGACACCTTGTGCAATTTGAGGTAAGTAAGGAAAGCAGGATCAGGATGTGGAACAAGTTTCATTTAGTATACCATTTCAGATGTGCAGGTTGCTGATGTAGTATTGTTTTGACAAGGGAAGGGAACAGATACGAAAGAAAAGGCCTAGGAGCTTGGCCAAATCTAAAAGAGAGAGAGGCCTGCTTTAAAACATGCATATTCAAAATGCAGAAGGTGAGGAAGGAGAAAAGGTCAGAGAAAATAATAGCGAAATGCTGTCTGGATGAGCTAGAGGACCAAAGTCAAAGTGTGTTTTCACTTTCTTTGGTATAATATAGAGTAAGCAATATTGGGGACTGTGTTGACTATCAACTTTCTCAAATTCTATCATCCACCCACTAGTTTTCTCTGGATTATACATACTGAAAATAAGCAGTCAGCCTCTTCTATGTTTAGCTTTTATTCTAGAGGAGTGTGTGCGTTTGTGTGTGTGCACATTTGGTAGCGTGCGTCAAATCCTTGTTTACGATGAAGGAGCAATAAAAAGTGGGTGTTGGAAAAGATACACGGGCAGCCAAGAGAGTTCCCTGATCCATCTCTGCCTAGAAAATACACCCCTGTAATTTTTTTGAAAAATGGCCAAATGTGCCATTCAATTGTTGTGATCTGCTCCTGCAACAACTCGTTGGTTCTGCACTTAGAAGAGAAATTGGAGATCCATTTTAGAGGCAGAAACCTACACACACACACACACACCCTGCTTTACTCAACAACCTCCCGGCCCTGTGGGCCTTGAAGCTTTCCTATTTGTAGGTCGGTAGAAGAAAAAGAGCCTAGAAGACCTCTGGGCATTGTCATCGCTCTCAGAAAAGGAAATAATTTAAGGATTATTGAAAGGAATTGTAAAGTGGGGGAGAAGATAGCTCACAGGCAGGGTTATTATTATTTTTTAACTCCCTTACAAAAGGGGACTTCTGTTTCTCTCTCTCTTTTTAGCACCCACCAACATATGAGACATGTGGATCACCTTTTTGTAGTTTAAAGCACAAATCCCTTTTCTTTGAGAAGCCTAATCAGTAGTCCCAACTGCACTCTTGATCCTCTGCCTGGCACAAAAAAACACACCAAAAAAAAACCCAGTCGCAGGCTTTCACCTACGTTTCCACATCTCTTGCGTGACTGTTCCCCCCCCCCCACACACTTTTATTTCCCTCGTGCATTGTAACACTTTCAGCACCGTTATGCGATGTTCTTAAAAGAAAACATCTTTCAGCGGGTCCAGGATTTTAGGAACTGGAAGGGCTCCAGCTGCCGCCTCTAAATCTAAACAGTGGAAATGGGTGTATACAAGGATGGTACCTACGGCAAGGAAATCCTCGCCGCGGAGCGATCCACTTTTTAAAATAATAATCCAGGGCACTGTCTTTCCAGAGATTCAGATCGCCCAACTATTTTAATGTACATCTTAGCTATGCAGTGCAGATAGTAAACTTGGGGGGGGGGGAGCGATCACCGCGGGGAGAGAGAGAAAGAGAGCAGGAGAGTGAAGCCCCAAACTGACCTCGCTCCCATCAGAAAGAGACCACCCCCGCTTTTAGAAAGCTAAACATATAATCGGGATTTCAAAGAATAGAAAGGAGGTGTTTACCGACCTGTAGTGAAAGACGACCTAGCCCGGATGGTTTCGTTCCCTCCCCCTCCCCCCTCCGCCACTTGCTTCCCTGCCCCAGAAAAAGGGTTGTTTTTCTTTTTAAAAAAAAAATCGAATTAACGTGTGGACGAGTTAGTCTACAGATATTTTTTTAAAAGCATTACTGACCAGTTTTACTTAAAGTACGTCACTTTAGGGAGTTGGAACCGCTAAAGTTATAAAATATGGCAACCAACTCGCTTTTTAAAAAATGCTGGGTGTTTTTTTTTTCCTCCCCTCTTAAAAACGGTTCGCGTCCCCGTCAAACCAGTTCACCTAGTGGCGAAAGATTGCCTCTGTCCGTCTGGATACCAACCTGCAGCGCAGTCCTCCCAAATCCATTTTGTGCATTGACGTTTACATTCTTTTCCAACAAATTTTTAAGTCGCGCTAGGTCCCCTCTGGCAGCTGCGGACGCCAACTCATTCGCAAAAGGTTCGGCCATTCCTTGCGGACGATCGGCAGCGAGCAGATGACTTGCGCTTGCAATTTTTATTGTTGTTATTATTATTACTATCGCTCTTTTTAGCCGGGCATGGCATCGGAAACTGACAGAAGGAGTGGGGATGTTAATCTTCTGGAGTAGACCTTGTAGTAAATACTCGTAAAGAAGCTCCTTGCCAAAAGCCCGCCCCTTGGGTTCACACGTGACGCACACTGCTGCAGCTCCGCTTGAAAAGCAGATCTCTGCACCTCTAACACGCACAACGCTCCCCCCCTCCTGGAGGACCTTGGCCAGTGGGAAATAAATTGATATGTACCCTTGCAGCCAGTGTAGTACGCGGCCAGAGAAACACGGCCGCGCTAAGCCAAACGTGCGAGGAGAAGCAGAGAAGGTGAAGAACAAGGTGGAGGCAGGGAGGGAAGGAGGGAAGCGGAGATGGGGGGAAAAGGAAAGGACTCACCGCTCTTTCCAGCGGGGACGCCCGAGATCCGACGCGCGCTCCTTTCCACCGAAGAACCTCCCCTCGTAGTCTCGCGGGGGTCGCACAAACCAGCCCCCAGGACCTTCCTTTCCTCCAAGCAGCGGCAGCGAAGGAGTTAACCTCAGCCGGAGCTGCCAGATCGGCTGCCCTCCCTCCCTGCCTCCCTTCCCCGAGGTTGCTGGAAGCGCAGGAGTCCCCCCCTGCTCCACGCCACCCGACCAAGGGCGACGGGGGCTCTGGGGACCCGGCAGCGGCGGCGGCATGCTTCGGGCGGAGCTCGGCGGTCACCAGCGAACTCCAGCCTGTGCACAGGCGCGCGCGGGAGAGGAGTCGCTGCCGTTTCTCTGGAGCGTCCGCGCCTCTTTCCTGGCGTCGCTTTGCTGCTGGTTTCCCCGCCTTCATTCAACCGCGGGCAGCAGCGATGGAGAGAGAGGTGCCGGGGGGCGGCGGGTCAGGAGCTGCCGCCGCTTCTTTGACAGGAGCCTTTGCCTCGCATCGCTCTGGAAAAGGCTGCGGAGAGGCAAAGGCAGCTTTCTGCAAAAAGCGCCTGCCGGGGTCGCCACTCTTCGCCCGGCTCTTTGCAAGCAAGCAGCCCCCTCTGCAGGAGCCCTTCGCCGGTCGCAGCCCAGGGAAGCCGGCTCTTCCTCCTCCTCTTGCTGCTGCTGCTTCCCTGCTTCTCGGTCTCCTTCTTTCTTCTTCTTCTTCCTCCCTCTCTCTCTCTCTCTCTCTCTCTCTCTCTCTCTCTTTCCTCACCCCCCCCCCCCGCATCAGCTTTTTTTGAAAAGGAAAAACATTTGAGCGCTCTTTGACTTGAAACACCCGCCCACATTCTAACGGCAGAGATTTAAGGAGGCGCCAGCGAGTTGCCGGCAAAAGCAGGAAGGCCTTGCGCGGGAGGGCGAGTCCCGCCGAGGGCGCCTCCCACTCGCCTCTTTCCCCCGATGCTGTTGGCGGGCAGCAGCAGGCCTCCCTGTCCCGCGTCGCCGGACGAATGGACGGGGCCCTGCCTGCTCTCGCGGAGGGCCTGGGGCGCACTTGAAAGGAAATCGCGCGCGCCCCCAAGCACAAGCTGGCGCGCGCGTGCCCCTTTTCTTGCTGCTTTGCCATTGCTGCATCTACCTTTCGTACCGATCCCAAACCCCGCTCCCGCCCAAGCCCCTGTCATCTCCAGGGCTCCCTATAGGGTTTTGACGTCACTGGAGAGCTCTTCTCTAGCCCTAGATACAAGCCAAGCCGCCAAAACGATGCAAGCACGCTTTTTTTTTTTTTTATCTCTCTGTGTCTTAAGCTTGCAAGGATTTTTTGCCTGATCAGCGCAGAGGCGGGTAAAGGAGGCGGGCCAAAAGTTAAGGCTACGTGTAGTGAGTGTGCCCTCCGCGCCACAATCTTATTTTTCCTCCCCCCGCCGCGAAGCAAAATAGCTAATCTCTTCCTCGAAGATTCCTTTCCTTTTCCACAGCCCACCCCTTGCCACCCGGGAATAGTGACATCAGACCGGTAGAAAGGTAGCTAAAGGAGGCGATATGCAGGTTTTCTTTCGCTGGGTCTCCGTTACTAAGGAGACGGCCCAGACAAGGTCACGTTGAAGGGTCAATGTCAGATTGCTCCGACTGTAGCAAACGAAAAAACGTTCACTTCTCTCTCTCTCTCTCCCACCCCACCCCGTTGCCCTCCCGCCAGACTTGTGTCTACTGCTGCACCTTGGAGAAAATGGAAAGCGGGGTTGTCAGCATTGCTGCTTATTTCCAATGCAGGAATGAGAAAGAGGCGCCCTGGTGTACAAGACAGAAGGCAGTAGGGCAAAAAGGGTTTAGATGCCCGTCATATAGGTGGATTGAAATGTATTCTAAACATTATGAGGCATGGGAGCTGCACCAAACCTTAAGTGAGCTGCGGAATTAAGAAGTGAATTCAACATGTCCTTTTAAAATAAGTAAGAAACAGAATCCAGGAATGAACTCCACACAGGTTGTCCTCTCTGAAAGGTAGGTTGACTCAAAAGTGCTAAATAAGTCCAAATCAGGGACTCCCAACCGTTTTTGGGCCTGGGTTACATTTGGAAACCTATAATGTAAGCACCACGAAATACCCAGAAACACATATCACAGCTATAAGCAACACCAACGCACCCGAAAACAAATAAAGCACAGACAAAAATAAGGAGACGGCACAACTGAAACAGGCAAAACCAAGCACTATTTAAAAAATAACCCTCAAACAAACCAGCTCCCCACCAAAGGAAAGAAAAAGCAGGCAACGCCCACAAACAAAGCAGGTAAAACATGCCCACATGGGGCCTAGAGCTAGAGGCCTTCTAGGGAAAGGAAGGAGAGGATGGCTACACGCCTGCATTTTGCTTTCCAGACAGCCAACCAATGGTGAAAAAAGAAAAAGAAAACACAAGAAAATAGCAGTGTCCTTGTAAGCCACCAGTCTCAAGAACCCTGTAGTGCCCACAGGAACCACATTTGGGACCCAAGGCCTAAAGCACATCTAGTTTGTGTCAGTAGGAATAAACCCAGTAGTTACTATATAAGGCTGGGCAGTAATTGTTACACTCAATATATTTTCAGAGACATTTTCTTTATTGTTATTTAACATGCTCCAAAGCTGAACCTCAGCACCAAAACAGAGTTGGAGAGTTCTGGACAAACTTTTTTTTTTTTTGCTGCAAATAAAACTGCCAACATTCCAATTTTTGTTGTCTCTATTAAGACATTAATTCCTATACCCTAGTCTTTGTAGTGGTAGATGGGTAGGGTGGGTGAATCAAAGGCCTGAGAGGTGAGTCAAGATTCTTAACACTCCAGTGCTTAATATATTCACATAGCAGTAAATATAATTGATTTCAACAGAGTCTACTTGCATTTCAGTTGCTTTCAAAGGAGTCTACTGGCTTCAGACACCAGGCCCAAACATGACACAAAGACTGTCAACTTGAAGCCTACTGCGTGGGAATACATTGTAGACAACCACAACAACTGGAGGCAATCAGTCTGGTTGTGTATTCACAGCAGTGACCAGGGGAGGAATGATCGCTGGGAGGAGCACAGAAAGAATAAACACCATGGTCCACCTGCATCAGCACATCTGCCCCAGCTGCAACAAAACATCCTCTCCAGCCACATCAGTCACTGTAACCATAGGAGCCAACTCTGAGGGGCTGAGGTCCCTTTGCTCCTCCCCCAATAAAATATTTTCAGGGGCACCAACATTCAGATGGTGTGTGTACCACCTATTGTAATCAATACGCAGGGTGGGACTTACCTGCCCCCCCCCAAATATTTTATTCCAGTTGGCATCCCTGCTTCCATGCATTCTCAAATTTTGCTCTGAGGGTTGGGGGACCACCTGGAACAGTTCTTGGTGGTGTGTAGGGGGCTACAGGGGGAAAGAGAAGAATGAATGAAAGTATGGTTGTAAGTGTCAGATTCCACCCCATGATTGGTAATCAAAACAATTGTTCTTCTAGTACAGTGTTTCCCAACCGGTGTTCCGCGGCACACTACTGTGCCGTGAGACATCGGGTGGTGTGCCGTGGGAGGGAGGCGGGCGAGAGGCGGCGGCGGCGAGGATCCGGCGGGGGTGGGGGGAGCGGGGGCCGTCGTGCGCAACCGAACTCACTTGGCGCGCTGCCGGCTTGTCCTCCTTCAACCCGGGTCGGGCCAGGCCTGCTCACGTCCCCGGATCCCCTAGCAGCAGCCGCACGCTCTCCAAAAGCGCAACGCTGCGCGCAACCGCTCGGCCAGCTGGTGCTCTGCGACTCCGCCCTTTCCCCTCCCAGCGCCGGAGGGTTCGCGCGACCGCAGCTGTTCCCTTTCGCAGCGCGCGGGAAACAATTCCAGGCCGATTGCCTTGTGCCGAAAAGCACCGCCTCTCCTTCCAGCTCAGGCCCGGGCCGCCGGCTCCCCGAATGACGTCACGGGGGCGGGGCTTTAATGGTGGTGTGCCGCGAGATTTTTTTCCGGTAAACAGGTGTGCCGTTGCCCAAAAACGTTTGGGAAACACTGTTCTAGTAGCATATTGTGTGGCTTACAATGAGTGACGTCTTATGTCAGGTCAATTGAACTTGACTGTCAGTTGCAATTCCATTATGCTTATTATCCCACTGAAATGATGTAGGCTGGACATGCAAATGTTCAGAGTAGCTAAGAGGCCTCCTTAGGATAGAACATGACCCAACCTGATTCCTATTGGTGCAACTGTGCAACCTGCTCCCGATTGTGTTCCTTTTCTACACTTGCTGTATTATATCTGACAGAGGAGAACAATGTTGGCTCAGTAATATCAGCCTACGCTGTTGTGCTAATGCAGCGTTGTGGCTCAGCCAGTTCCACCAGCACAGTGGCACAAGCAAAAGTGCTAGTGCAATGATAATTGTGTCCTATCCTGCATCTGATATCAGTTGTGCTAAGGTTGGTGTGGCCTTAGGTAGTTATGTCCAATTTATTGTGCTTGGTTGGGTGCTGCAAGAGCCATGGGATTGGGTCGTAAACCTGGAAGCTCAAACCGCCAAACTAGCATTTGTATTTGCCCTTTCAAACTTTAGTTTCAGGTGCATTTTATAGGGTTTGGGTCCAGGTTTTGACTAAATAAGCCAGGGGGAAATATTGTCAATTTGTTGCACAAACTTTTTTAGACTAACATTTTTCCTGTGAAGCAAAATATAATAGTAATAATCAGAATTGAACGTACTGTTAGGGAGCAGCTAAGGAGAGCTGCTGCTGGGAAGGTGTGGGAGTGGGAAGCAGTGGTTTTTGCCTCTTGATTCGCTAGCAAAGTATTTGGGGATAGATGACACCTGAACTAAGCTGTGTGTACAGGAAATGGTTTGTATAGTAAAACTGGTGAGCCACTATCTTCCTGGAATCAGACAGCATTACACCTCTTTCTCAGTGTTGTGGTGGGGTTGGGGAGAGTGCCTGAGGCATGCTATCACATATGGTGTACATCTTGCGCCAGTTTCGCTTCCTCCTCCCCATCTTTACTCTAGTGGGTTAATCTCTTTCAATTCTCATTATAGTGGGGCAGACCTCTGGTAGCACTCTGAGGTCTATTAGTTATTTGTAGTCATGTTTTATAATCAAAACAACATTATCCTTGATTTTAGCAACATTTTTCATGTTTAATTTGAAAAAAAGATGCTGAACTTCTCCTCTTAACTAGTGATCCAAAAGCTTTTTTCTTTTTCTTTTTTTGTCTTAGCTCCAGTTCAGGTTCAATAAGACGGTTCCAATTACAGTTCAAGTTTGGTTCTCATTAGAATAAAAATACCGTCATTTTGTTTCAACTTTGAATGTAGTTCAACTCCCTCTAGCAATGTGGAATATGCCCACATATAAACTTCATGTACTCTTAAGGCTTATTCACACAGGCAACTATATTACTCAAGAACATCACAGCTGAACATGTGAACTGCTTCTATTGAGTCTAAAGTAAAAGCAGATGTTCCATAATAGTCTTTCCACACATGCAAGACATAATTGGGTTTTGCAGTCACTGACTGATACAAATGGGAACTCACTCTTCATTTGGCACTTTACTGTGTGGGAAATAGTACCTGAGAGAAAACAAGGTATGGTGTACTCTGGGGTTTCTGTGCTGACATAAATTAATTTCCTAGTGTGGACTGAGTTACTGCTGCATGGCCAGAGATGGCTGACACTTGGTTGCTGTGCAGTTAGCAGGAGGGTGAATAAGAAGAATGCCATGTAGCTTATAGGAATCAGGTGTGTTGGATGAGCCTCCACCACCCAATGTGGTCATGGCCTTATAACTGCTCTTACATGCTCTTTGATCTCTTTATGATGTTGCTTCCCTGAAAACAATAGCAGAGGTGAGTGTGATGTGTCTGGGCCGCTATTGTGATGGAGAGAAGGACGCATGGCATTGGAAGGCAAAGAAGTGTGGTTCAGAGAAGGAATATTATTTACATGAAGACTATCACTCCTTATGGTCTGCCCTCCAGCTAGTAGAATTTGGAGATACACACCATCAACCTCTCCCCCGGTCTGGTGGTGCTATTATTGAAAGCCAGGTTGGTCCAAAATAAGTAATTAATCATCCACAGTTTGATCATAGATGAGGGGACCAACCTGGCATGTTTTACTGACACCTGGGTGAATAAACTGGGGAGGTATTCAGTGCAGCACCAGGCCAGTGAGATGGGAGCAGGGAGTTGTCATCCACAAACATTCCATTGCTCTGTGATTCAGGATTGTTCTTGGTGTTGGGTCTGACAGACAGAGTAGGGATGTTGCTGATGTATCGCCCCTCTGCACAGCCTTGCTGACTGGAGGAGGTTGTCTCAGAAGTGTATTGTAAATTCCTTTAATGCTAGGAGCAGGATAGGAGAGTCTGCTTATGGCCTTCATTGCACAATTGTCCTTCAAGGTGTGCTGGCAGGCATGGTGAAAAGCTGTTGGTTCCAAAGATACTCTGAGATAAAGCGCCACAGGGAGGCGATTGCTCTTGATGCAGTCTCCCACCTGAAAGGTTTCAACCTGGTTTATCAGTGCAGAGGAGCCTAAGATGTAGTTGATCATGCTACTTCCTCTCCTGGAGACGAACGTGAACTCCCCAAGCTGGTCACCTGGTAATGAACCATTCAGGATCACTCTGTCGAAACGTACACACAACTTGGCAAGGCAAACTCCGGCATCATTGATATGGGTGTCTTTGGAATGTTGTATGCCAGAGAGAAGCTCAGGCAGGTGATCCTCAGTGTCGGAACCCAGCTCTCTTGCAAGCTCAAAATTGTCTTTACCCACTCTTGCATTGAAATTGGCTGCAATTAGCAGATCGATGTTGTGGAATTTGGTCTCCAGTTTTTCCAAAAGTGATGTTAGTTCCAATAGCCCATCGATGTCTGCTGGTTGGGGCAAGGGGGTATATATACATTGATTATAATTGAACCAAGTTTGAAGATCTTAATAAGAATGCCTGGGTAATGTTGTCACATGGTTGGAGGGAAATGATTTCAAGATTAGGCTGCTGGGTGCAAAGAAGGGTTAGTCCTGCTTTATATTGGCCCATGATGTTGGATTTATGGGCTGGGAAGGAGTACAAATTGAATCCCTCCAAATTTATTCCATAGTGAGCCCAGGTTTCTTGTAATAAGATGTCAAAAGACTTGATAAAACAAATGACTTCAGGGTCATTTACCTTTTTCCTCCAACCTGCTATGTTCCAGGAGTGGATCTGAATCACCTGGGCCCCAGAGTCACTTGATTGTCAGTCAACTTCAGTTAACTGGTCCAGGCAATTATCTGTGTCAAAATAAGCATTACCGTTGCCCATGCCTCTTTGACTGTCCCTCAAAGTCAACTCCCTAGCCTCATGATTGCAGAACCTGGCTCCCACCCAATCAGTGTTATTTGCCGAGGAAGGCTGACATGGACTCCGTTCCTTTCTTGGCTTAGAGAAGTTAGCTGAAGCTTTGTGGTTAGGGAATGGTAAATGCTTCATTATGGAGCCATTGGCCCTTAAGGAGATGGTGGTGTGTCTTCTCAATAAAACCTCCCTGGACCCAGAAATGTTGAACAGCTATTGCTCAGTCACCAAAACCCACTTTGGGGGCAAGTTGCTTGAGGGGGGAGGTGATCCAATTGTCAGCATGCGTGGAGGACGTGGATTAAGCTAGGATAGGGCACTGAAATTCCCTTGGTGAACTTTGTCAGAAGACGGAAGTGCAAACTTATTTCTTCCCTCTGACCTCTAAGTGGATTTTGATATTGTTGATCATCAAGTGGCTCCAGAGTTTGGGAACTGGGAGGCACTGTTATAATTATTCCTCCAAGTCCATTTTCAGAAAGCAGCAATGAAGGACCATTGCTTGCTGCCTTGAAAGCTAGCTTGTGGTGTTTCCCAGGGTTCAGTCTTGTCCTCCATACTCTTTAACGTCTATACGAGCCCACTAACAGATATCATATGGGAATTTTGAGTAAGCTGCCACCTGTATGCTAATGACATCCATCTCTATCTCTCCATACCATCTGAATGAGGAGAGGCAGTACAGGTGCTTAACTATTGCCTAGAGGCGGTAATAGGTTGAATGTGGACCAATAAATTGAAATGGAATCTAGACAAGTCAAAGGCACTATGCATTGCCGGTTCTAAAGTCTGGGAGACAGCCAGTTCTGGATGAGGTTGCACTCCGTGGAAGAAACAGGTGCAAAGCTTGTGAGGGGTGTACTTATTGTCACCTGAGGCCTACATGGCTAGCAGTGCCTATTTCCAGTTCTGGCTGTTTCACTGTCTATGGCTCTTCCTGGGTAGAGATAGCTTGGCCACAGTAATCCGTGTTCTGATAACTTACAGATTGCACCATTACCATCACTTTATGTGGGGCTGCCCTTGAAGATAGTTTGGAAGCTGCAGCAAGAGCAGAATGCAGCAGCAAAGCTGTTGGTGAATGTCTCTGCCTGGATACATATTATGCTGGTCTTGAAAGCTTTGCACCAGTTGCCAATTTGCTACTGAATCCAATTCAGGGTATTAACTTTGGCATATAAAGCCCTAATGACTTGGGCCCCAAATATCTGAAATAATGCTTCCCCTCACGCCAACCTGATCAGGTATTAAGAACAGCAAGGGCTACTGTGTTGGTATTGCCACCCCCATCTGTGGTTTGAGGAGCAGAGGTGCTCAAGAGATCCTTCTCTCTGGTAGCCCCCGGGTTGTAGAATGACCTCTCCTCTGAGTGGCATCTTACACCTTTATGCTTTTCAATGATTGGTGAAGATGCACCTCTTTACCCAACTTTTTGGCTGCATGGATGTCTTCTCATCTCCTGCCTTGTTGTGCACTACTATCCGATGCTGCAGTTTGCTTTTGTTATCTTGTCACTTTATAGTTTTATTTTATGATTGAATGTGTTGCATTTATTTTAATTGTGGCATTTTTGTAACCTGGCCTGGGACTATTTGGTGAAGGGTGGGCTGTAAGTAATAACACGTAATGTTTATGTTTATGTATATGTTCATGGATGTATATGTGCATATATATGTATATGCACACTGTATCAAATACCAGCATTAAAACTACAAGAAGTAATTTTCTTCTTGCTGTGCAATCCTAAACATTATTTCTTAGCTTTCTGACATTCCACTGTGAACTTACCTCCTAGTAAAAGTCTATAGTCTTACTGACGGACCAATCCTTTGCATGTTTACTTGGAAATAAGCCAGTCAGTTCATTGGGACTTACCTCTGAAGAAATGTGCACAGCTCAAGCTGTTAACACATAAATGTTTATTCCGTGACATGACTTCAACTTTTGACCACCGCAACCACTACTAAACATTTATTGAGCACCTTGATCTGGTAGGCAATTCCTAGCAGCTAGGGATTGTACTAAAACACACATATAATATGAGTCTTACACAGAAGACATACAGTAGTCGTGGGGAACATGTGGTCATAGAATCATACAAATGCAGAGTTGGAAGGGACCTAGAGGATCCATACAGGGATTGCGCCCATGACCTTGGCTTTATCAGTATCATGCTCTAACCAACGGAGCCTTCTAGATGTAGATAGGGACAAGGGTGGCACTGTGCACTAAACCACTGAGCCTCTTGGGCTTGCTGATTGGAAGGTTAGTGGTTTGAATCCACACAACGGGGTGAGCTCCTGTTGCTTGGTCCCAGCTTCTGCCAACCTAACAGTTCAAAAGCATACCAGCGTGGTTTCCGTGCACTCTGGCTTCCGTCACGGTGTTCCGTTGTGCCAGAAGTGGTTTAGTCATACTGGCCACATGACCCAGAAAGCTATCTGCAGACAAAGGCTGGCTCCCTTGGCCTGAAAAGTGAGATGGTCGCTGCAACCCCATAGTTGCCTTTGACTGCACTTAACCATTCAGGAGTCCTTTACCTTTACACCTTTAGTGGAACTCCAACTCCCAGTAGCCCCAGGCAGCATGGCCAATGGTCAGGGATGATGGGAGATGTAGTCCAACAACATCTAGAGGGCTGGTGATTCTGTCTCTGGTTTACAGTTTTGTCCTGGGGTTCATCATGACACCATAGGGGTGGGATGAGGCCATTAAGCAGAGTAATGTGGATGTTATGGAAATAATCATTATTAATTTTCTTCTTATTCTTCCTCTTCTTTACCACAACAACTTCTTGGGAGAGATGGTTGCAGGACATGGCTAGGCTTGGGTACTAAGAACCTTGAATTCTTTTTTCTTTTTGAGTGGGGTATTTACTGTTCCATCTCAGACACCAAAATAACTTTGGTCAGCCCTGGGTGAGAGGTTAGGGACTGGCAGTGAATAATGAGAATTACGATGAAACCACCCTCTTCACACACACTCATTCTGAAGGGTAAATAATAATTTATCCTTTGTTTTCTGGAAAATCATTATTTTGAATTGAATGAGAGGGAAAAGAACTCCATTTCTATTTACAATAAAATAAAACTGCATATGATATACCGTATTTTTCGCCCTATAGGACGCACTTTTCCCCCTCCAAAAATGAAGGGGAAATGTGTGTGCATCCTATGGGGTGAATGCAGGCTTCAGGAAGTTATCTGCAAGCCTTGCAAGCCCGGCGGGAGTTCCCGCGGGCTCGCAAGGCTTGCGGGCAGCAGCCTGCAGCCCGAAGCACGGGGCGCCCTCCGGAGGGTGCCCCGTGCTTCGCACAGGTGTCCGCAAGCCTTGCGAGCCCGGTGGGAGTTGCCGCCGGGCTCGCAAGGCTTGCGGGCAGCAGCCTGTTCTGGGGGCTGAAATATATATTTTTTATTCACCCCCCCCCAAAAAAAACGAGGTGCGTCCTATGGGCCGGTGTGCCCTATAGGGCAAAAAATACGGTACCTATTTTGCATTCACCTCATTTCAGTTCATTCTTTGCATTTTGGAACCATTTCAGTCATTCATGTCTTAGAATGGCTATAAGCTTTCTTTCAGTGTTGCCTGTAGGAACTGAAAATGACTAATTCTCAACCTCAGCTGATGTCTGTGGATGATATTGCAACATTGTTGACAATGCAACAATTTTAAAGGCTGACAGGAATGGAATGGCTTTCACCCAATTCTCAAAACTTGCTTCTCAACTTTTTTAATTTTTTGGTTTTAAATAGCCACTTTGTAATAACGTGTGGGTGGACTTGTTTGCAGCTAAGTATATATACCCTGTTTGGCACAAAGATACAGGTTGTGCATATCACGGAATGTGTTTAAAGCCAAACCCTGATGGAGGGCACTACAAATATGTAGAAGACTCTGGGCAAGAGCTGTATCATCTGTCAGTTCTAATAAAAGTTACCAAAAGCCTGTAACAGAAACTTATATCAAGAATTACCACTGTCCTTCAATTATCCTTTTTTTTAAAAAAAATGGATCCTAAAGGACCTTCTTATTCTCCAACCTATGTTCTGGTCCTTTTTTGTGGAGAAAACAAATTGCTGAGCATATACTGTATACATAACTGGTTTAATCTTGTACCCATTTACTTTGGAGCAAGCCTTATTAAACTCAGTGGAACTTAATTCTGAGTAGCCACGAACAGGATTGCACTGTTAACCTTGAATTGCCTTCTCTGTTTTTAGTTTTCAGCTCTGTCATATGCCTCTGCTGTTCAGCAGGAAGCATATGGATTCTGGATGGGTTTGTATACATCTCTTGATAAAAGCATCAAGAAGTCATTAAAATGCCAAACACAAATCTAAACCTCTTGCAGCATTTTGTCATTCCTGCAACAGTCGGAATCAGCTAGTGTCTGTTTGTTATTTTACCTTGGGGGCTTTTGTGTCACCATAGATTACATAGAAGATTGACCAAGGCAGACAGGATTAATGATACTGTACTAGCCATAGAAGCAGATTTGTTATATGCGTACAAAGTTTCCATCTGCTTCCTAACATAAGCCCCCCCCCCATATTTAAAAACATGGGAGACCCAAAGATTAATAATTTTTCAAGAAGAAAAGCTTAGGTTACTGTAGCAGAGTACCTCTTTAGAGCATTTTCACATGTGAGGCTAACAAGCACATGGAATCTCTCCTGCTAGTTCCACCTTGTGTGAATTATTTTGATGCAGGACAGAGAACAGAAGAGAAATGAAAGGTATGCTCCTGCCCAGGGTGGTCCAACACGCAGCCCTGAGGCATTTTTGGTGACCTTGGTAACATATGAAAGCCCCCCCCCCCCATGCTGCCTTCCCAAAGCTGGGTGAGTGAGGTGCTGGGCTTTGGGAAGGATGCGTGAGGGCTCTGACAGGGTCCCAGAGTCATTCCACCTCCTTCCCAAAGCCCTGTTTGTGCTTTCTCAGCTTTGGGAACTAGGTGGGAGGGCTCTAGGACCCTGCTAGAGCCTTGTGCTTCCTTCCCAAAGCCTGGCACTTTAGCTTAGACAGTTTTGGGAAGGCAGTTTGAGGGGAGGGGGCATCAAATTTTGGCCTTGCTCCCCCTTGTGCAACAAGGTAGTGAGCAGCCTGCAAATTCTGTGCCAAACTACTCTTGTGGCCCAGTTGGGAGAAAAGTTGGGTCACACTGCTCTAGCCAATGAAGGTTTAATAGACACATTATTGACAGATTTAAGAACAAGGCTATTTATAGCACAATCTTATACATGTCTACTCTGAAGTAAGCCCCACTGAGTTTAATGGGTGTTTCTCCTAGATAAAATGAGCATAGGGTTGTCCTTAATTAAGATCACTACAGACTATTTGAGCAACAGGCATATCAAACATACCTATCTTTTTAAGTGAGTTCCACTAAAAGGAAGAGTCTTAGTTCAGTGATAAGAGTATCTGCTTTGCCATGGAGAAAACCCAGGTTCAGTCTCTGGCATTTACCCAGATAGGATGGGCAATTTCACCTGTTTGAAACTCTGGAGAGTGGAGACAGTACTGAACTAAATGAAGCAATGTTTTGGTATAAGGCAACTTCTGGTGTTCCTAAGTGTTCCAGGAGGTAGGTTTTTCTGTATCAATTCCTATCATCATCATCATCATCATCATCATCATCATCATCATCATCATCTCCTTTTGTCTTCCTCCTCCACAAATAAGTTTTGTTTATCTAAGACAAATTCATAGATCATTATGTCAGCTGAAGGTATGAATCAGTATATTTCTACCACTGACATTTCACCTTTAATTATTTGTAGATCCAAGCAGATGATTCAAACATTTCACCATCCCCACAAAGGCTGTGAAAATACTTCTGTGGGGTGCGGCCATAATATTTGTATGCCACTTATTGTGTCATTCAGCCCAATTGTGTGGGGAATAACCATTCGAGCACCACAGGTTCCTGGAGGTAGCTGTGCTGGCATAAAGCAATTCCACACAAGTGGGTGGCAAATAACCCAGTTGTGTGTAGAATTATTTTTCACTGCCTCAACATGGCCCTGAGGGGATTTCTGTATCTTTAATAGCAGGATAGCAGGAAAAGTCACAGCACGTAGGGCTTTTCTAATCACTTTGCCGCAGTGTTATGAAAAATTACACCAGGTGAAATGTTCACTTCAATGTGAACCTAAAGTTACAGAAATTTTCTGTAACTGGAAGTTCTCATTACTTGCTTTACCTGGGCAACATCTACTGCAGTGGGAGATCCTGTTATCGCTCTCTGTGCCTATACATATATGCCTAAGAGGAAGGCACGCTTGGCAAACCCACACTGTGATCAACTCCTGCCCGGAAACCAATGTCCCCACTGTGGAAGGACATGTGGGTCCAGAATTGGCCTCTACAGTCACTTACGGACTCATTGTTAAAACCATGTCTATGGAAGACAATCTTACTCGGCTACGAGTGATCGCCAAAGAAGAAGAAGATGCCCCTATGCTTGGACTTCATGTCTGTGGCACTCTGAAGCAGAGCAGGAAGATAAATTACAGTGGAACATAGGAAAATGCCTTATATTGCATTGGACAATTGGTCCATCTAGCACAATATTGTCTGTGCTGATTGGCAATGGTTCTCCAGGGTTTCAGAGAGGGATCTCTCCCAGCCCTACCTGAGGATTCTGGGGATTGAATGTGGGACATAGCTGTCAACTTTTCCCTTTTCTTGTGAGGAATCCTATTCAGAATAAGGGAATTTCCCTTTAAAAAAGGGAAACGTTGACAGCTATGTGGGACCTTTTGCACGCAAGGCCCTATTGGTGCTGCTGCTACTGGGTGTTGCCCAGTTGGTGTTGCCCTGTGACAGGGCCTTCTCAGTGGTGGTTCTCTATTTCTGGAATGCCCTCCCTAGTGAGGTGTGGCTGTCCCCCTTCATTAACTTTCAGGAGGAATTTGAAAACATTCCTGTTTTCCCTGGCATTTGATGGCTGAAAGTTTCTGTTTCTGTTTTCTTGAAACTATTGCTGTGAAAGTATGTGACTGTTAAAAGGTTTTTTTTAAAAAAACATGTTGCTGTTTTATTTTTAATTATATTGTTTTTACACTGATGTTTGCTGCCCTGGACTCCTTTGAGAGGAAAGGCAGGATATAAATTTAATAACTAACTCAAAAAGTATGTACTCCTTCACTGAAATATGACCCTTCCCATGGCACTGCAATCTTACACAGAAGCAAATCCCATTGAGTTCAATAGGATTTGATCCCAGAAAAGTGTGTTTGTGCCCAAGCCTGTCTTACTCACAGGAAAGTGTGTGCATCTGATATCTCATATTTGCTTCTTCCCCCAGGACTCCAAATGTCTAGATAAATTATCAGAAAGAGATACGTTATTTAGATGTCAAGCAAACCAAGCACAAAGATTTTCCTGTTTGCTCTAGTAACTCTTTGCTTAATCCTAGTTATATCTTAACAGTGCATACATGAATATAATAACCATGTAAACAAAACATGGAGACTGTGACTTTGTTATGTTTGACAGGTTCAGCTCGCTAGGCAGGTAAATCCAGGTCTCACTGAAAGCTGTCAGGAAATAGATGTGAAATAATAAGATGCTTTCATCACCATCCAAAAGGTGAGCTGTTGTTTAGCAATGAAATTAAAGGAGCAACAATTGGAAAATGGGTAGTATAATCTGAATTAGTGTATAAACTGGCATACTCATGCATATATGTCCCACTTTTTCAGTGAGGCAAACTAGCAAAATTCACCACTTGGAAAAGCTCTGCTGGATGGCTACTTGCAGATGTACTGATGGCAGAGAAGTAAACTCTGAAGTAGGCATGATGGTGTAGTCTCATCTGTTTCCAGTCAGATTCAGACTGAGTCTTATGCCACTTGTGCTCTAGCCACCAACGCTCCTCTTTCATCACATGCAGGTCACTAGAATACCAAGGCACTCTATGTGCTCTCTACAGCAACACTGAGGGCAATCAGGAGTGATTGTGTCAATGACTCTATGCATCTTAGCATTCAACAGTGGGACAAGAGCCTTGACAGGAGCACCATCCATATCAGGAATATTAGGAAGACTTTGGGCACAATAAATTAATGAAATCCACAATTGTTTAAACTTAAATATATCAAAGAAATCTACTTCCACATTAATTCATTTAGGACTGCAGTGCAAAGCTATGTTAGCACACTTAGGTAAAAGTAAGCGTCACAGAATCAACAGGTTTTGATTTTTGTAACTAAATTCCCCCAGAACCACTGTAGTGCAGTGGGCCTATGGCTCCAAGCATCAGTGTGACTTAACTCTGACTAAACCTGCCTATAATTTCTATGTCTGGGTACTGGTATTAGTAGCACAATGCACACCAAGGCACTTTATACATGCCTTTATACATTCCAGACATGAGATCTGGTATTGAAAATAGGTTGTGGGCTTGGTTCAGATTAAGTACTTCATTGTTCCTCCTTTTTCAGTCACCACTATTAAAGTCTAACTTAAAGCTAGGTTATATTGAGTCACCTTGAGAACTGTCACAGTAGTAGTCTTTAGTGTAGCTATCAAAAAACAAATACTGTAACGACCCAAGGCACACTCCTGAATTGGGGAATATCAGGAATTTAGTAGTCATTTATTTATTTTTAGTGTCTTGCCATAGCAAATCAAAGCAATTTACAATATTTTAAGCAAAACACACACACACACACACACACACACATTAAAAGCAGCAGTTTAGAAAATTGGAAAGACAATTTTATTTTTAAAAAGCTAGATAAAAACAACACACCTATGCAAAAAGGCCACAGATAAATAAAAGCCAAAGGCCTGATGAAAAAGGTATGTTTTTGCCTGGTACCTAATGATGGTGCCAGACAGTGCTCCCCCCCCTAAAAAAATGTTTAGGGGTACTCTCATTTTCCTAAGTGAAACTTAAGATTCACAAAATGTTTAGGGGCATGCGTGTCCCCAGAAAAAAGCACTGGTGCCTGGCAATTGTTGGGGAGAGCATTCCACAAGTGGAGAGCCACCACTGAAAAGGCCTGTTCTTATGTTGCAGCCTTCCAGACCTTGTGTGGAAGGGACACATGAAGGGCCTCAGATTCAGCCAGATCAAAACTTAAGATGTTGTATCTTCTTTAACTCTGGTTCCGGCCAGAAAAACAGTGTTGGAAGTAGAAATATATATATATAAATTCTAGATACAGCCACTTTATGAGAATGACTGCCTTTTCACTGCAGTTTGTGTTAGTGCTTTAGTCACTGCAGGTAATCCTGTGGATGTCTCAATATTAATTTAGATCTGACACTCGTTCAATAATATGCAATACATGTTGATCCATCCATAAGATACAGATGGGTGTGGTTATCCACCCCTGTTGGAAGACACCAAGAGATTGGTGTGGCTAGATGTTTGGTAGTGATTGGTACAGCTAAATTCACACATGTTCACCTTGAGTTGCCACCTTTTTTCAGGAACGGGCTGTTGCTCCTTTGTAAGCTACACAACATGCAAAAATTCAACAGGTAAAGTTCCCATCAGCTTGCATTGCCAGGGAAAAGCATGACCTACGGAATTCATGTCCACCATGGAGGCTAGGCACCGAAACTCTGTATCAAAAAGAAGTGCCAATCCTTACACCTTCTAGTTAAGACGTGGCCTCTGAAGAAACCCTGAGAGCCACAATTTATAAAGCGCTCTCTACACATTTAGCAAAAAGAACAAAACGCCCCCTCGTTCCCAAAAGCTGCAACCTTTCCTACTTGGAAATAATCCCCACTGAATTTTACTTAGAAGTCCTACTAGCTTCTGGAGTAACGGTGCTCCTTGGGATCAGGATTGCAGCCTTTACTTACTTCCTAGAAACTCGCATATAGGCTTGAGTTGTTGGGAGTTTCTCTTGCATTTCCGGATATAGAGTCTTCGTCGTTCTCTCTGCTGGAGAAGGCCTACACTACAGTAACCCCGTGGCACAGGACACAGAGCACGTGAATTTACGACAGCGCCTCTGAAAGCGCACCACAAAACCCTCCTCTCCTGCGCCTGCAGTTCCACCAGCAGCAGCTCTTTGCCGAGCCCACCTTTGCTGCTCCTCCGCCGCCCCCTTCCCTTCTGCAAGGAAGCAGGAGGAAGAGGCAGCGGAGGGAGAAACCCGCCCGCCCGCGCCAGCCTTTCCTTTCTTTCCCTGCACCATTTTAGGCCAGCTCCTTGGGGCGCCCCCGGTGCAATCTGCCCTGCTGCTCCTTGCAATGCTCATTCTGCCGCTCCTTACACAACCCGTTCCCGGCCTCCCCGCCCCCTCCCGGCCCGGCCACTTGCGAGCATTTGACAGAAGGACGAGTCACGTGGCGGCCGGAAAGCGTCTCTTTGCGACCTCAATGACAGGCAAAATGTGCGACAGCCGCTTGCAAGGCAGGGAGGAAGCTGCTCTGGAGTCTCCTCTCCTTCTTTAAAGGCAGGGCTGACTGCTGCCTGGCACCCTTCAGGTCCGGAGTCCTCCTTCCCCGAGCTCCCCAGTAGCCGGGACAGTGGATTTTGGGAGAGGGGAGATATTTGGGGAGAGGCTCTGAGGGGTTTGGCTGAGTTTGGAGTTTTAGATGAGCTCTTAGCCTCCCTTTCTCTCTCGTCCCCCCACCCCCCGCCCCAGCCCCAACTCCCTGGAGCCCGGTTCTCGCCAGCAGCAACCTGCAGGTGCACAGTTCAGATAGGAGGAGGGGACACTACCGGCTGCAATGGCGTCCAACATGGATAGAGAAATGATACTGGCTGATTTTCAGGTAAATTTCAAATTCCACCACATCCACCACTGCCATATTCTGATCATAATCTTTCTCGCTCTTTTTATTATTATTATTTTAAAAATGGTTCCTTTTCTCCCCGTTTCTCTGCTTTCTGTGCTTTTGTGGGGAGATTTTCGCTCTGGAAACGTGAGTCCTGCTCTCAGACAGCAGTGGGATAACAAGGAACAACAACAACAACACTCTGGAGGCTGTTTATCCATTGTATCCAGTTTTCGGTATTCAAGGGGAATAAATAAGACGAAAAAAGCTCCTCCACTTATAAACAAGGCATTTATCTCTGTGCTTCACAAAGGAAAAACCACCTCAGATAATATGCATATGTCTTTGTTTTGTCATGTTGTTGTTTTTTAGGTTTGTATCCTGATCTCACCGATTCATTCTGACCATCCCTGTGAGCTTTTAATAATAAATTGCAAGGGGCAGGGACTAAGATGCTTTCATTATAAGGGGCTTGCCAAAATTCCAGGGGCCCATACCTGTTTCACTCATGGATATGAGAGGAAAGATGTTAAAGAAGGGAGTTGGGGTGGAAAAGACATCTGGAATGAGAAAATCCACTGATTCACTTTCCACTAAAATTGATTTTCAAAACATCCAGTTTCAAAGAAATACGTAGTACTTCTGTAAGAGCTTCGCTTCATCCATGGTGTGTATTTTTTGTGATATTTTGATATTCTTCCAGTATAATTTAAGTTAATAAGGCAGTTTCCTTACCAACTTCCTGTCTGAGGAAATTTCCTAACATGAACTTGTTCTGAGTCCAAATAGGATACAGTCCAAATCTGAAATATGTACTTTGTTGTACATATTTTAAAAGTATAATTAGGAAAAAGCAGTGCTCTCTTGTACCATGCTTGTTCATAGGTACTGGGATCTTATGTATGTATAGTGTGTATGTATCTGCATAACATTTAAAGATATACATAGTACTTATAGTTCTAGGGACTTATCTTTATTTCTAGGTTAAGGCTAAAATCCAGTATCTTACTAAAAGTGTACCTTTAATAATTTTCTAAAAAATATTTTCACTTCTGCCTTTCTGCATATGAATGCATGCTTTTAAAAACAATAATCAAGGTATATTTAATTTTCTTTTTTCATAGAAAGTTGAATGGGTACATGTTTAGTATTAATACTACATATCACTTAACAATGTCAAAAATATAAATTGTAAAATGAACGTAGAATTTTATGATTGACATCCTAGTTCCAAACAAACTCATTAGCATGATTATAATCAGCGAGACTTTTAAAGAACATGAGTGAAATAAGTTACACATAAGTATGTATGCAAGGCTGCTGTTCTCGGCACCCTTACTTTTTGTACATAAGTCCCATGGAACTCACTTCAAAGTGAACCTGCAGTGAATTTGGCTAATTAGGAACAGAAGTCAACTTACGATGGCTAGACACATATGTATACTTCAACATTTTAATGAAAACTCAATGGAAATTGCTTTTTTTGTTGGATCTTAAGAAACCATTATTACATTAATAGAAAACTTGTTTATAGCACTAATAATATTTGAGGTCAGTTTTAATATTTACAACACATTAAAATGTACTGTTAAGATCTCATTCTAGAGGATCAGAAAGTTGTTAATTATGTTTGGAAATTTTCAGAAATTCACTGAGCTTGTTGATATTATTGCCTGTTCTACCTGACCAGGGAAGTTCTGATCTTGTTGTACCAACTTGGTTCTGAGCTTTTGATTGAAGTCCACATTTACTGTATTTTAAACTTTTATTATCTTTTATTAAACATGCATTTTCATGTCTGCTTGTAGAGATGTTCTACAATTGCAGAGAATGTCTGCAAGGAATTAAATACTCTGAATAAATGTGTTGACAGCTGTAAAGACAGACACCTTATAAATAGACAGAAAAATCTACCTATATTTAATCTTAGTCTTTGAGCTGGCAAAAATGTGGCATTGTTTGGCAAGCTGCAATCCTCCTCCACATATACAGTACATTGTATTTTTGGATCAGGGTTTAACTAATGTATCCCAAGCTAGTGTAGGAAGTTTAAAGCTTCTTTCCCCTGCTGCAGCTCTAATTTTGTCAGGTATTTAAATGTGATTTAAGAACAACAATGATGAACTCAGAATTGCCTTAATTATAGTTCTGTAGGTTTATAACTTTCTGAGGTCCATAATTTAATAACAATTTATCATATAGGGTTGTTTCATAATGATTTAGTCATTTTAGGCTTTATTAATCCTTTAAATCACTGTTTTGTGTAATATTGTTGCAGATATAGTTTACTAGTTCTCAGGACTTATTTGGTAATCATTCTCATTTTTACCGATTGCAAAGGTAAGGATTAATGACTTCTCCGAGGTCACCTGCACTTTACTCATAATAACCCTTACATAGGTGTAAACTCCATTGACTTCCAAGTATGTGTAACTAGGACTGAAGCCTTCTTCAATCACCCTATGCATAAGTACCTAGGAATAATTCCCATTTAATTCAGTAGGATTTGTATCTGAGTTCTGTAAGTGACCTAAAGTGGGATGTGAATCTAGGTCATCCAGGTGCTGGTACACTACTTTGCAAGTTGACCACATCAGGGTTTGATCTTATTCTTTCGGTATTATTTTAATATGTGTTTTTAGATGGATTACTATGTTTGTACATATTTAATAATAATAATAATAATAATAATAATAATAATAATAATAAATAATTTATTATTTATACCCCACCCATCTGGCTGAGTTTCCCCAGCCACTCTGGGCGGCTCCCAATCAGTGTTAAAAACAGTGCAGCGTTACATATTAAAAACTTCCCTGAACAGGGCTGTCTTAAGATGTCTTCTGAATGTCAGGTAATTATTTATCTCTTTGACATCTGATGGGAGGGCGTTCCACTACCGAGAAGGCCCTCTGTCTGGTTCCCTGTAGCCTCACTTCTCACAAAGAGGGAACCGCCAGAAGGCCCTCGGCGCTGGATCTCAGTGTCCGGGCTGAACGATGGGGGTGGAGACGCTCCTTCAGGTATACAGGACCGAGGCCGTTTAGGGCTTTAAAGGTCAGCACCAACACTTTGAATCGTGTTTAAAAACGTACTGGGAGCCAATGCAGATCTCTCAGAACCGGTGTTATGTGGTCCCGGCGGCCACTCCCAGTCACCAGTCTAGCTGCCGCATTCTGGATTAATTGCAGTTTCCGGGTCACCTTCAAAGGTAGCCCCACGTAGAGCGCGTTGCAGTAGTCCAAGCGTGAGATAACTAGAGCATGAACCACTCTGGCGAGACAGTTCATGGGCAGGTAGGGTCTTAGCCTGCGTACCAGGTGGAGCTGGTAGACAGCTGCCCTGGACACAGAGTTAACCTGCGCCTCCATGGACAGCTGTGAGTCCAAAATGACTCCCAGGCTGCGCACCTGGTCCTTCAGGGCCACAGTTACCCCATTCAAGACCAGGGAATCCCCCACACCAACCCGCTCCCTGTCCCCCAAAAACAGTACTTCTGTCTTGTCAGGATTCAACCTCAATCTGTTAGCCGCCATCCATCCTCCAACCGCCTCCAGGCACTCACACAGGACCTTCACCGCCTTCACTGGTTCTGATTTAAAGGAGAGGTAGAGCTGGGTGTCATCTGCATACTGATGAAAACCCAGTCCAAACCCCCTGATGATCTCTCCCAGCGGCTTCATATAGATATTAAAAAGCATGGGGGAGAGGACAGAACCCTGAGGCATCCCACAAGTGAGAGCCCAGGGGTCTGAACACTCATCCCCCACCACCACTTTCTGGACACTGCCCAGGAGGAAGGAGCGGAACCACTGTATGACAGTGCCCCCAGCTCCCAGCCCCTCTAGACTGTCCAGAAGGATGTTATGGTCGATGGTGTCAAAGGCCACTGAGAGATCCAGCAGAACTAGGAAACAGCTCTCACCTTTGTCCCTTTTAAATTGGGATTTGAGTGTTTTGGTTCTACAGCTTCTAGGATTAACACATGACTTTTTTGTCATGCATTATTAAAAAAAAACCCTCAGGATTCCCATATCTCTTGTTGACTGAACAAAGAATGTGCTGAGTTAATGATGTGGCTTCTACAGCACTCATTTGTAAATAGGGGGACAATCAAAATGCTTTCTTGCTGTTTCTGTTTCATGTCCTTTGTTTAAACAGCTATTTTCACAGTGCAAACCTATCCATGTCTACTCATAAGTAACCCCCATTGAGTTCAGTGGGAGTTACTCCAAGATAAGTGTGTAATAGGCTCTGCCTGATAATAGCAGATTGTCTTGTTAGTATTTTTTGTACTACAATAGGTCTTATTAGTAGGATAATTCTTTAAATATATATACTATACTATCTCAGCTATGCATAGACCTCTAATAGTTCAAGTGTGGAAGTGTCTTTCCCCACCAGTGTACAGCTAATACGATTTTTTAAAATTGCCAAATATTTGCTTTTTCTGAATTATCAGTGAAATTATTCTAATTGCAGTATACAGACATGAATTCTACACTTGTCCTCTAACATGATTTTCTTCTGTTTCTGGATAACAACTGTCTATGAACTATTTCTAAGCTCAAATAATAGAACGTTGCTATAATACTAATGGTTTGTACTTTCAACATTTTCTTTTTGCCTATTTGCAACATGACAAATGTTACTTTAGGGTGCAGAAACTTACATCTCTGACTCTAGTATTTAAAGTTACAGATAGGTAGCCGTGTTGGTCTGCCATAGTCAAAACAAAACAAAATTCCTTCCAGTAGCACCTTAAAGACCAACTAAGTAGGTTCTTGGTATGAGCTTTCGTGTGCATGCACACTTCTTCAGATACACTTCTTCAGATACACAGTGTGGAAGGAATTTTTTTTTGTTTTTTCTAGTATTTAAAGTTGTACTTTGAATAAAACTTAAACAATTTGTTCATAAATGTCCAGCACACATCACAATTTTACCATATGATTACATGCACTTTATTTTCACCTACTTGGGAGTAAGTCACATTGAACTCATTGGGACTTACTGCTGAGTAGGCATGCCTAGGATTGCACTGTCAAGATTCTAAATCTGATAAGACATTTCTGAATATACTACCGGTACTTCATTCCCCCACCCCATTCTGTTGCATTGACTTTAATGAATAAGATTTACACACATATTTAACTCTTCCACTGACATCAGTTGGATGTAAAAGTGGTTTACTTTGGTTGGTTCATGTTCTTTATCTTTAAAGATTGCTATGGGATTTAGCTTTTGTCAGAGATGTGATTCCCAAAGGGTTTCTACTTAATAATTCACCTCCGTAACTGGCAGATCAGGGAGCTTGGAAAAAGTAGGATCTTGGCCAGCTTTCTTATGGCTAGCAGGCATAGATTCCTAGTTTGCTCGTGTTTTGGTTCTGTCCAGTGCTTTTTTTCCTAAAAACATGTTTAGGGGTACTCTCATTTTGACTCAAGGAAATCACATTTTTATAGGTCAAATCGGGAAAAATAAATACAGTAAATGGACAAAAGTACAAAGATTCACAAAATGTTTAGGGGTATGTGTCCCCCTCCGTCCCCCCAGAAAAAAGCACTGGTTCTGCCCAATTGTGTGGTTTGCATTGGGCTGGTCACCCAAGTCATGTCCCTAAGCACATGACCCATTTAATCTAAACAGCAGGTTGGAATGGCCACCAATGTAATAGCTTCGTTGCAGTTGCTATCCAGTTGGGAGATGTGATAGTGCAAGATCATCCTGTGCCCCGTGTTTCTGCTTAAACTGTACAAGATACTTTGTAATTCCCCTTTCGGCTACCTGCCATGTTGGAAATGAAACACACAGGTGGATTTCCTCCCACTTACTGCCATGTTCTTTCAATTTCATTGCTTTTCTTGATGTGGGGAATGATCCATTAAGAGATAGTCCTGCAGAAGGGTACAGTAAATCAGTAACAAGTCATTTTCACAGTGAGTGCCAAACATTATTTGTAATTCAATGACACTTTGACATGGGTGTCTGCTTTATATAGGGAATGGCAAAACAAAGACTTGGATAAAATTAAGGTAGATTAATAATCCAGTATTGTTTTATTTAGCATAGCTTTGTAAATGGTGTATTTCATTATAATCTCTTTTTCTGGCATTTTCTGAGTATGTGCTGCACCTATAGCTTTGTGTATTTGGAGGGAACAGGTCTGGCTTGGTCTAAGGGATGCATGCTAGGAAAGCCAACATTGTCACCATCCTTGGCATGGCAATGGCAGTCTGAATATATGGTTTCTGACACTAAACTGGAGCAAGGATGGATGGCATTATGGTAAGAGGCTGAGAAACTCCTATTTAGCAGTTTGGTGTAGGAAGTCAGGAGGTTCAACTGAGATTAAACAAATGGCTGGTTCTGCTTCTCCCTGGTTACTGCAAGTGCTTTTCTGGTTCACTATTTGTCCCAGTTTTTGTAGGGGAGTTCTTGGGGTAAACTTAGATGAACTGCAGCTGTGTGGAACCTCACTTTAAATAAAAAAAAACCACACTTTTTTAATTTTAAAAAAGGCATTTTTATCAGTCACAGTACAACACTAACTCTCAGCAGTTTATTTTCTGTATGAACTAAATTCTCTAGTATTTCTCTAATAAAATTTCTCTAATACTTAATCTTGCCAAAATATTGTTACTGTAAAACAGGAGTTAGCCTGCCCTAATGTCGTGTTCTCTTATGGGCTACCTCTGAAGGGCTCTGTGCAAGTGGTGTTTGGGGCCAGAGGCAAAAGTGGGCAAAACAGGAGATGTGACTTTTACCTTTGTATGGTAAGCTATATTCCAGCCATGCAAAAGTCAGAGGCTTCTGTACACACCATCCAGGCAAGAAAGAGGCATTAGAGTTCAAGGTCGCACTATGGCCTTGTAAAAGCATTCAAAGATGTGTGTGGAGAAGGGCCCAGAGACAGCTGTAACTTGCCTTGGAGAGAGGGGCTATCGCTTGGGGAGAGGCATGTGTTCAGTGGAGATTCTCAAGAGCAGGATCTGAGCACAAGAGCAGTCTCCACTCCTGTTGTCTCCATCAATTGGTATTCAGAAGCATTACTACCTCCAGGTGTGGAGGCAGAGCATAACCCCCATGGCTAGTAGTCATCAATAGCTTTCTCCTCCTTAAATTTGTCCAGTTGTCTTTTAAAGCCATCTAAGTTGGTGGCCTTCGTTGCCTCCTGTGGTACAGAGTTCCATAGCTTAACTGTGTGCTGCTTTAAGAAGTAAAGCAGGTACGTGAATGTCTGCCCTATGTCCACAAGTGTGTTCAGTGATATGTTGGTGGCTTTGTTGTCATCCTATGTAAAAAACATTTGATGATTCTTGTCTTAGATCATTGTTTTCTGTGGTGTTGGTAAGCACCAGATCTGTTTTTGCTTTTTAAAAATTGTGTTATATGTACCACTATAAGCTTTAAGTTGCAATTATTTTGGGGGGGAGGGGTCCCCCCCTTGAACAGGATCCACTTTCATTCTACTGGATCTGACTGTTTACCCAAAGATGTGTACATATTTCCTGTCTACCTGGGAGTGAAGTGGCACAGTGGAGGGGATGGGCCACTTCCCTAAAATCTGAAATGTGCTCACAGGCTCCCAAAGGCTAGTGGCCCCTTAGATCAATTGACTATGCATTGCCTCCTTCCCCAACTGTAGCCCTCTTCTTTAGATGGTCAGAATGAACATGTGATGTGCTCGCTTCGGCAGCACATATACTAGAATGAACATGTGATGGGGTTCTTATGCATGAATAGGCTAGCTCCACTTAGATGCTGATGTGTGCATTAGCTCTGCTCTCTGGGCAACACACGATCACCATTAGTCTGAGAGCAGGGGGTTACATGCTTGCATTCCTGTGTGTAGAACCAGCTTCACATTGATCCCAGTCACATGTCATATGGGGCATGGCCAATGCATGTGCACCAAGGAAGGAGTTAGAAGATGTCGTGTTGGGAATTAATTCTGTAGCTTTGGCACACCTGCTGAAAAGGGCCTCTTTCTTGTCCCCATTCGTTGCACTTAGAGGCAAAGGCTGTTCTTTAAATTTGTTTGTTTCAGGCTCTTCAGGGTTTCAGAGGCCACTACCACCACATTAAAAATGGTGGCAATGGTGTGTTGTGTATGTTTCATGCAAGAATAAGGAATAAATGTATTGCCCCCTCAAAGAGGACATGGATTAGCATGAAATGCATACCTGCACAGAAGTACATTTCATCATGGTGCAGAAGACTGCAATCAGATGGCCTCTGTTTCTTCTGCTTTCTAGGTGTCTATTAACTCTTGATGAGCAGCTTTAAGGCTCCTGCTCTGCTACCTGATGGTTCTTTATCTTTAAACCAGATTAGGACCAGTCAGCCCTTTGAGGACAACTTCAAATAGAGGACAGTTCTCTGTAAAATAAGACACATGGCCGCCATAGAGCCAACAATATTATATGCATGTATGAATAAACTCAAAAATCAGGGAGAGAACAAAGCTTTTGTTTCTGGCTGAGGCCTAAAGCTTCCTTGCTAAATTACAGCAAATGTGATGGTATGCCTGTTCCCATACCACATGTGATGTCGTGTAGTAGATGCTTGTCTACAGAGGTTCATGCCACAATCAGTGTTGTTAAGGAGAAAAGAATTGTTTGTTTCTGGCAACAGATTACCGCAGCTACTCTCCTAAAACCAGTGCAAAGATAGGTATTTAGGGCAAATAGTTCACCAAAGCAGAAGTTTAGCTGGAAGCTTCCTTCTCCCCTTTTATTATCATTATTTCTTGACTGTGTTGACACAATTAGCTGTGACTTTAGGAATGTAGGGGTTCCCTTTCCTTTGTATGGGATTTAATGACTCTGCAGGAGCAGTTGATGAATTGTTATTGTTGTGAAAAGAATGCTGCCCGCTGCAACAGCACCTTGTATTATGTGTCATATCTTCACATCTAGTAAGAGGCACTTTGGTTGTCTTCTCATGATACATCACAACCTTTGAAATTTTCCTTCCAAACCGATAGCCGAATGACAGTGCTAACTTGGTGGCATTTCTGTCACCCAAATAGGACTGGAAAGTATTCCTGTAAACCAGATTATGCTTGCTTCAGTTCTGCCTATATTTCATGTGACAAATTTTAGGCGACGTTATTGTGCTACACGGCATGAGTATAGGTTGCTGAGAAAGTGGCCGAATCTACTTTAAAAAATATTAATATGTTAAGTAAGGGCACTGTGCTTGAAAAGAACCCCTTCCATTTATGGGGAGTATTGCTCCCTTAAATCATTCATTAAGAATTAATCACTAATCAGATACTATATGCTATAGGAAGACCAGGTTGAATGAAAAGCTGACTCCAGTCCTCTTTCTCTACATTGCCCAGGTTAAGTGGGATGTCAAAACACCAAAAATCACTTAATGCAGTATTTCAAACTTTTTTTAAAAAAATGTTCTTTTTATTCATTTTTATTTTAAAAGAAAAATAAATTTTGCATTGATCCGTTACATACAAAATCAGCATTCGTTTCATATATTTACCTAAATAATATTCCTTATTAATTCCTTACTACTGTACTCTGGTAGCTGTATCCTCTTCCATGCTTTCAACAGAAACAACACAACACATTAGGAATACAGTGTTATAAAGAAAAGTCTAAAACGGGAAGGGCAAGATTTGATTATCTCACCTAAGGTGCTTAGGTCCCCTGCATATTGGAGGAAGAGTAATATTATAGTGCAGTCGAAACCCCAGATATGCACAATTCCCTTATTCCGAATAGGATTCCTCGCAAGAAAAGGAGAAAGTTGACAGCTATGTCTGGCAACCTATTGGAAAATAGAGTCAAACTCTATTTTAAAGGCTTGTTTCCCCTCTGTTAGACTTGGGTTAGCTCAGCTGGAGGTAGCAGCGCTGCTGCTGAACCCACTTTGAAATAGGGGTATTTTATGCCAGCTTAATTTAAATTGGTGTTCATTCCAATAGCTTCCTGCACTCAGGATTGTTCTGTTAGCCTCACTCCATCACAGAGATGTATTTATTGTCCACTGAGAAGGTTTAATGGCATGGAAACTTCAGCTACTGCCCTCAGTCCCCAACTACCACAGGTAGGTTACTCTGCTCTTGCTCCTGACACTCTGAAGGGCTGCTCTACACTGTCTTGATGTGTTCCTTTTTTTGACATCTAGAGCTGATGCTTGAACTTTCCTATTGAATTTTGCACTAGTAAAGACCTGTTATGATTGTAGCAGCATCTCAAAGAGCAAACTTGTGATGAAATAGTAGTGCGAACACAGCCTCAAATAGAAGCTTTCAGAGCTATAGCTGTAGGATTCTTTGTAATGAAGCAACTGGTTTGAATACATTTAAGAGTGCCCCCTGAATAACAGACACTAATTCAAAGCAATTCTGCTTCTTTATAAAATATTTTCCCTTGCTCTTACAAAGAGGATGTGCATATGGAGAGCATCAGTTCAGCATGGTGCTTGGTTTTTATTTAATCAGCTTCTGCTTCTTATTTTCTAATGGAAAAGTTGCAGTTGGGAGTTATGAGAATTCCATTGCAAACGGCAATATAAATACCAAGTATAAGCGGCACTCTTAAATACGGTTTTATGAAGATTCGTTGTTAATGAAGAGCGACTGAAGGGTAATGAACATCTGTTTCTTTGCCAACACACTTCTGAATGCTATTCAGTAGAAGAAATGCAAGTTGTTGCTGGAAAGAGCTTTTTAAAAAAATATAATGCATTTTCAAATACTACAGGAGCAGGTGGTTGGGAAGTGCAATGATCGCCTTTTGCTTCTAACTATATTCAGGCTTTAATCCTGTGCACACATACATGAGAGAAAGTCCCACTGAATGCAGTGGAACTTAACTTATTAGTAAGCACTCATATAATTCAGGTTTTCTCAACCTTGGCCCTCCAGAGGTTTTTGGCCTACAACTCCCATGATCCCTAGCTAGCAGGACCAGTGGTCAGGATGCTGGGAATTGTTAGTCTCAAAACATCTGGAGGGCCAAGGTTGAGGAAGCCTGATATTATTGCTCTGTCAGTGTAATTTGAAATTTTCTTCCCATGTTTTTCTTTCAAATAAGGAGAGTGACCCAGTTAATTATGCTTTATGGGCTTCATAAAGGCACATAACAAGTCAGAGGAAACATGGGAAAATGTTGAAGAAAACTTAATCCTATGTCCTCTGTGTGTGGTGTGGTGTAGTGGTTAAGAGTGGTGGACTCGTAATCTGGTGAACTGGGTTCGCTTCCCCGCTCCTCTACATGCAGCTGCTGGGTGACCTTGGGCTAGTCACACTTCTCTGAAGTCTCTCAGCCCCACTCACCTCACAGAGTGTTTGTTGTGGGGGAGGAAGGGAAAGGAGAATGTTAGCCGCTTTGAGACTCCTTCGGGTAGTGATAAAGCGGGATATCAAATCCAAACTCTTCTTCTCTTCTTCTCTTCTCCCATCCAGGAGGCCCGGTTCTTTCAGTATAGTTCTCCTAAGAGTGATGGAAAGAACTGATATTTTCTGTTTGTTTCTTGATAATGTTTTTTTTGTTATTGTATCCACTTCTAATTTTGTTGGCCTCTTTGAATGCCTAATGTAGAAAGATGGGGTATACATCTGAGAAATGAATACTGGAGATTCTTTTAGTTGCATATGCCAAGATTTGCCTTTCGTGGAGGGAGGGGGATTCTTTACCCTCCACCGTCACTTATTGTATAGTACCATTTGCAGAAAATAACATCTAGGAGCTTCCTGATCTCAGACAAGCCCGTCATAGGAAAGATGCATCCTGGTTGCTAGGGGAAAAGAAAGGACAAGCTAAAGAGATTCCAAAGATTAGAAAATGAGACGTAAACAGGAAAATTGCACTAAAGGGGGGGTGGGGACAGCAACTGTTTAGGGTCCCAGGGATTCCTGTTGCCTGGTGCCCAAACAGCTCACTTATCAGTCAAAGCTCTGACTTCATTCATTGCCTGAAAACTGGAGCTGGAGCAGCCAGGCTGGCTCATTTCCTAGAAATTTCAAGGCTTTCATGATGGTTCCTGAGTTGGTGACCCCTGTCTTATTTTAATGTTTAAAGAATTAATACTTGAGAGATTTCTTCAGCTGAACCCTTTTATTTATTTTTTTCATTTTAGGCATGTACTGGTATAGAAAATATTGATGAAGCTATCACCTTACTTGAACAAAATAACTGGGATTTAGTGGTAAGTACTGTTTTTTACTGGTCGTATAGGAAAAAAGAGAGCCAGAACAAAACTTGTTGCCAGTCAGCTATTAATTTCATGATCACCATGCATCTGTCCAGTAGTGCATGGTGCAGTGGGTTTATGCTGCTTACCTGACCTCCTTCTGACTGTGTTGCTGCTGTAAACTGGGTCAGAGAGGGGAGGGGGTGAGGTGTGCATGGTGCAAACACCCTAGTGGAATCAATGTGATTCTGTGGCTGGCATGTTTGGTCCACGTCAGCTTCGCCATTACCTTGCCCCTCCCCCTCTGTGGACATCAGTATTGCTTACTAATTTTGATGCTGTGCTCCTCATAGTAAACCACGAGTAGTGTTTATTTAGTTTTGATCAGGTATTGAATGACACCGTGCTTTCATACTAGTCTCAGTACTGACACTCCGCAGCTCAACCAAGTGCAATATTGAATCTGCTTGGAGACCCTTACAATATGTTGACCACCCCCCAGGTCCTTAAGCAAAGTTTCTAGAATGGCTGAGGTTATGACTGAACAAATTAATGTTAACACCAGGTTCTTAAGGTATATAGTGAAGGACGATTTGTTTGGCAAATGCAGGGGTAAAAAGCTAGTATTTTGAGAGGGTCAGTAAGCACCTATTTGCATTTGAAGTTCCAGCAAATCTTTTGCAAAATTCCTTACCAAAACGTCTCAGAGCTACCTTACCTTTCCAATAAAGGGAAGGCATTTTCATGGGTTAAAGGTAAAGGTAAAGGTACCCCTGCCCATACGGGCCAGTCTTGACAGACTCTAGGGTTGTGCGCTCATCTCACTCTAGAGGCCGGGAGCCAGCACTGTCCGCAGACACTTCCGGGTCACGTGGCCAGCGTGACGAAACTGCTCTGGTGAACCGGCACCAGAGCAGCACACGGAAACGCCGTTTACCTTCCCGCTATAAAGCAGCACCTATTTATCTACTTGCACTTAAGGGTGCTTTCGAACTGCTAGGTGGGCAGGAGCTGGGACCGAACGACAGGAGCTCACCCCGCCACGGGGATTCGAACCGCCGACCATGTGATCGGCAAGTCCTAGGCGCTGAGGTTTTACCCACAGCGCCACCCACGTCCCTTCATGGGTTAGTTTCATGGGTTAGTGTAAGGTTAAAAAAATGAGAAACAGGGAGTGGGTATAACACATCACACATTACAATGGCATCATAAAGGTGAAAAGGCCCAGCTGGTTTGTATTAGGATCTGTATTCTTTAAATTTTCGTTGAGAAACTGGAAACACAGCAAAACATACAAATGTACAGTAGAAATATATGGAATTAAAGGGAGAAGAATTGACTCCAGACAGTTGATTTTGGTTTCTGTTGAAAACAATACAAGAAATACTTAACTCCTACTCATTTCAATGGGAAGTAAGTTCAGCTAGCTCTGTGCTGGATCCAAGCTAAGGGCAGTATTCAACAAAGTAGATCTGGGTTTCAAGGGTTTCAGTTTGCATAATAGGACTTCCCTCCCTCTCCTCTTGTTGTGCCCCATGTAAATTGCTGCATCAGGTATTTAATTTTTCCTTTCAAGAACACTGATTTTGTGACCTACTTTTGTTGTATTTCCCCCACCATAGAATTAGGATGTAGCAACTTGTTCAGTGTTCCTCAGACTGTGTGATGGGACCACCAGAGGGGCTTAACACTGCAGCCTGCCCAATGCCGCCTCACTTGAACATCCTGCTCCCAACTGCTACACCATGAGCAGTGTATAGGTACATGTGGGAGCAGGAGTAGGTTAGAGAGTTGTCCTGTAGCATGCAAAGTTGGAAAGGAGCCAGGAGGGAGGAAATGGACAGCAGCGATTACAACAGCTATCTGAGTGTGAGGAAGGAAAATGGGGATGGGGACGGTCACACTGAGGGTGAGGAGGAGAAGATGCACCCAGGGGTGCCGCTATGCCTTTGGCCTTTCTCATTCATACTCCCACACCCCAGGCTTCCTCCTGACTCAAGAGGTCTTTCCTGGCTGACTGAAGGTGATAGTTTCTTCCTCCTCCTTAGAAGAAAAACCTGGTATTGAGGAACTGCCAGAATTTGGATTGTCAGTGTGTGCAACTGCATGCCCATGTAGGGTGGGTGAGTAGGAGAGAGAAAGTGCCACTGAATAAAGATGGCAGTAGATTAAGAGGTTGAGGAAGGAGAGAAGCAAAGATCTTCCTTTTTTGAAAGGAAAATGCTAGAGGACGGTATGAAGAAAAGCAGAAAGAGATAATTAAAAAAACCCAAAACAGCTGGAAATTGAGAGGAAGAAGGGATGTTGTTACAGGAAGAAGAGGTTGAGTGGGCAGATTGGAGTATGGATGAAATAACTTGTACCCCCTCCACTCCTTCCAAACTATCTGTCCATGTATGAAAGGAGAAGGGAAGATGAAGTGAGAGGAAATGGTTAAAAATTATTGGAGAGGCGTATGTGGGGGCGGGGATAGAAAATAAATAGCCATTTCCAGTTAGATCCTTTGAATCAGCAAGTTCTACCTAAAATGGGTAGTAGGTTGAGTCATGATAATTTCAGAGCTAATTCCAGAACCTGAGGAAAGCACTACTATGGAGCTCAAGAGTCCCAAGGAAATTGCTATGGGAAAGTTATTAATTTCCAAAGAGGGTTTAAGTATCAGTAAAAAAAAAATAGCACTAGTTGTCAGCTGTTCATGCCAAACTCCACCTCCATCTGCCACCATTTTGTGGCTGTCTTTGCCCCTGCACTGCCATTTTGTGACTAGTGGGCTTCAGTTATTCTCAATCTTCTCAAATGTGCCCTGGAGTTTGAGAACCCCTGATGTAGCTCTTCATTTCGCCCTAGTATTTCAGATGTGTGCTTCTTGGCTTTGTTATTCTCAGTTTGAGAAATACTTGACACTGAATTTGCATGCTTCATATTGCAAACTGGTTAACTTTATTTGTAGGAAGGACTATTTTTCTGCCTCAGGGAGAGTTGTACAACTTAAAGTTGTTGGTTTTTTACTTGTGCAGTTAATCCTGTAATAAAGTATTGTCTGGATCAGTTTGACTGTGCTTTAGGAATTAAGAGCATTTTCTAGTGAAAAGATCTTGCCATGTTGGTAAGTAAAAGTTTCCCTTTTGCTATCTGGTTATTCAAGTCAATGGAGGTTAATGAAAGCTGTGGTATTGCTAAAACTTGAGGCAACTCATAAAATATAGTCAACTTTATATCCTTTTCACTTGCTTTCCATTTTTGTGGTCTTTGGCAAGTCAGTGTTCTGTGTTTTCAAACTCATTTTTACAACCATGAGGGACAAAAAGTAGAGAGTTTCAGGATTTTATCAAAAAGCACCAGGATACACAAAATGGCCCTCCAGGGCCTTGGTAGCCTGCTGGCTGCATGTTGGCCACTTTTCATATGGTCTGCTGTACTTGTTTTCACTGTATTTATCTCTGGTAGAAAAGTAAATGCTATTTCATATTAATGTGAATTTAGCCTCCATCTACCCATTTGCAAAGAACATCGTTTCATTGTAGAAGCTCCGCAAATGGTTATGATTATCCCGGTTTTAAGCATACATTCTCTAAAACGTACATTTCAACATTTGCTGAAATGTCTGCTTTACTGCTATATTTAACTTCTTTATCCTTTTTGCTGGCAGTGGTTCAAAGCAACCATGTCTTTGCAGTAAAGTCAGTGGTTTAGCACACCTGTTAATGTGATGGCTTGCAGCTCCTCCTGTATGTTGTTTCTAAGGATCAGAAGACAGAAACTGCTCTGTGCCTTGTTTTTATAATACTTCAGTTTCATAACTTTAATAATTTTATGGACAGCCTAATAATAATATTCACTCCTTTTGAAAATGGAAAAATGGAGAGGTCTCCTCTTAGAAACTAGCACATTAGAGAGGTTAGATAAATCCTGCGTATAAAGAAGCCACTGTTTAAAATGTTCTTTTTTCATTTTTGAAAAAAAATGAACAAATTCATAGGGCTGAAAATCCACATAGCAAAAGGGAAGCTTTTAATTAATTCCCCCTCGTTCCTAGAGACAGTTTGACCAGGTGTCTCTAAAGCACTCCATGGCATTCTCAGATCAAATTTTAACTTTTATCTCTCACCTGGATAATCTCTCCACTCAGATGTGTATGGCTATTTGATATCTTAAGAGAATTTGAAGAAGGTTGGGTTGACCTACCAGTCCAGTGAGTCATGGAAGTGACTTCTGAAGTCTGGTATTTACGAGGGACTAGACATATCAGGCACCCTAAAGATGCTCACCTTCATCCAGCAAGAGAAATCTACACATGGAAGCAGGCCCCTACTTCTGCAGCCAATATGGTTGCAGATGTGCATTTGTAGCATATCTTGCAGTTTTCATCCAGGTCCTGCTTAATCTGTTTGAGGTCATGTTTTGACGTGAAAGATTCTATTCATTATTACGTTTATATACCAATTTTCATACAAGGATTTCAGAACGAAGTACATGGTTATCCCTCTCCCCATTTTATCCTTGCAACAGCATTATGAGATAAGTTAGGTGACTGGCCGATGGTGGGTTTTATGGTCGAGCGAGGATTTGAACCTTGTTCTCCCAGTTCCAGCACTGTAACCACTACAACACACTGTGTTTGGTTTAAACACATATGATAAATTTGTTGTAATACTAATATGCCACCCCCCCAAAAAAAAATCTCATTAAAAATGAAGTTTTTGAGACAGTTTAAATGAAATTCGCCAAATCTACATTTCCGACATGGGTTGCCATATGTCCGGATTTTCCCGGACATTTGCAGAGATTTCTGCCCAGACACTGTTTACCACCACCGAATCCCAGCTGTGTCCAGGAAATTCTGGATGATGGCAACCCTAGCTAGAAGTCATGTTAATGTAGACCTTGAAGAAGAACACACAGGAAATTCACATACCCAAATTCTGTATCATGGGAGTTCTGCTGTATCAAGACATAAAAACGGGCATCTTTTTAAAATACACAGTTCATATTGTGAAGAGGACAGTCTAGAGTCGATGAAAACACAAAAGAAACTTGGGCAAACTGAAAGCAGTTAGTCATATTGAAAGAGACAAGACGCATATTTCTCTCTAACCACAAGAATATTAATGTTCTGTGACATGGCCTGTGTGCATTGTGTGATGCCATGCAGATGCAGAATTTGGTATGGTTAGTGATAAATCAACAACTTGAAAAGATTTGTTTTATTAAAAATGAAAAAAGCAAGTCGTTAGTCCTTATAGCCATTAATATCGGTTTTCCAGAATATGGGTTGCTAGTCAAAGTTCAGAAGCCAGCAAGGGATGTTTAGGCAGGATTTTTAGAGTGAACTTTTGCATAATATTTTGCCCTCTCCATTGCTATCAAATGGGAATAAATTATGCAAGTTCACAAATATATCCACTTTTAGAAACTTACAGAATTTAAGAAGCAGGGCTCTTATAGTCTTAATTTGTATAGTCACTGGCTTGAATCCAATCGACTTGCTCCATTTTGTAAGGTGCTTTCACTTGTACATGGTCGGTCTCTGAATTTAGCTGCTGCAGTCTTGCTGAATGCCTTTCCAGAGACTTCCCTTGGCCTTTTTGGGGTGCAGAAGAGAATATGGCAAGCCCCAGAATTCTTAAGGACTCAAGCAGCAGAATTTACAAAAAAAGCCTTTAATAATAATAACAACTGGTTGTAAATGCAAAATGTTGCTATATATTCTTGGAATGTGGCCCTGTGTGTTTAAGGACAAATTAAACAGGCACACATGTGAGGTGAAGTTGTCTTTGCTTCTGCACTCTAGTCATCCAGCCGCCAGGTAACAGAGTTTCCCAAGGAAGGTTGGAGAACAATTCAAACAGGCTCCAGATTTTAATTGTTTTTACTTGATTCAGACTTTGTTGTTTGAAATGTGCTTATGAACTTTTCTGGAGTGTTTGTTTTGCTGTTACAAGGAAAGAAGAGGGGCAAACAATTCCCAACATTTGGGGCAAGTCCAGGGCTTTTTTTCAGCCTGAACTCAGTTCCGGCATTTCTCAGGTGGGCAGCATTACTATTACAGTGGTACCTCGGGTTACATACGCTTCAGGTTACAGACTCCGCTAACCCAGAAATATTACCTCAGGTTAAGAACTTTGCTTCAGGATGAGAACAGAAATTGTGCTCCGGCGGTGCGGCAGCAGCAGGAGGTCCCATTAGCTAAAGTGGTGCTTCAGGTTAAGAACAGTTTCTGGTTAAGAACAGACCTCCGGAACGAATTAAGTACTAAACCCGAGGTACCACTGTATAAGGGAACAAGGGAGGTGTTCATGGTGAGTTCTGGCACCTATTTTTCTACAAAAATAGCACTTAGCAAGTCTATAAAGAAGTCCAGTTTCAGTATATATTGTTTTGTGAAGCTTTCGAGTGCTAGAATGTAGAGCTTGCTAGGTCACGCTAGGTTTTGATGTCCTCATAAAGCACTTAGTAATAAGGTCCATCAAGCTTTATGTGAGGTATGGTCTATCTCCTCTGTCTTTATGTGAAATGGTTTATGACTTGGCTAGCCATGCAAGTACACTTTGGCAATTATGTAGGGTTTCCTTTTGTTTTGGGGGACATTTGAAAGGAAGTGCAGACAACTCTCCTATGCCTTTTGCATTTTTTACTTAAACGTTCAAAATCCAGTTCAGTATTGGTGCCTTACTCATTGTTGTATAAGTTTTATTGGGAAAAGATACAATCACTTTCCTGAAAACGTATGAATTTTTTTAAATCAGAAATGTCCCACATGGCCTACCAGGTGGCTCTGGAGAACCTTGTAAGAATGCTGTGAACACAGTTGCTTTCCCCTCTTGGTCCCAGAAGCTGGAGTGGGGATATACAGTACTGACTCTGAACATGGAGCTTCTATTTTGTAATCATGTCTGTCGTCATTGCATCACCGTTTTTTCTAATAGGGTTTCTGTACTGTTAATAGGTACATGAGAGAGAAATTCAGAAGATGAAACTGTTCAGTTTTCCAGCTGTGATGGAAGACATTTCATTCACTCGTTAAATCCACGGCCCCTGACCCGCAATTAGCAAAGGCAATTTTTTTGCCAGAAAAAGTTGGCAATTCCAATACCTCATTGAGAACTGGCAATATCTGTAACTCCCCTGTCCACAAAGTGAAGTGTTTATCAGTGAATTACTATGAAATGCATTGTGTGGTTATTTCCTGCAGTCAGAATCTGGAGACATTGGGCTGCTAAATCAGTAGCGTTCACAAGTGCACAATGCTAGGTGCCTAGTATTGCTTGTTGGATCTGACTTAAAGCATCAATATGCCTTTCTAATTTTGTTGTTGTTATGTTTGAATCTCCAGCTTTATTTAATTTTCCCCCAAGGTGTGCTTAGGAAAATATAATGCAATCAGGGTGCCGGCAGCATTTATTTTTGCCACCTAACTTCTTTCTTGCCATTCAATCACATATTCTGTTAGTATGTGGCCAACAATATACAGTATTAGAATAGAGGTAGGAGTTTGGTTAGGCTTGGTGTCAACGTTATGAAAGTAATGTAAGCAGCATGTGCAACCTTATCTAAATAGTAGTTGAAATTTCATTACTGCAGTAATGAGCTCTTTCGACTTCTATTATCCTTGCACAGCTGCCAACCAGAAATGCAGAGTCATCAAGTGAGCAGCGAGGCTAATAAATGTCAATTTCTTTTTATGAAGAAGCTACTCTATTTCTTGTAATAGAGAGTTCTTTGTATTCACAGTCCACACAAAAGGCAGCACCTGAGAGTACAGAAATACTTGGCAGTCTCTAACCAATATCCCTCCCCCTTCTCGTTTAGCGTTTCTCATCACAAATTCATATTTTTGGTGTACTAAGCTTAAATCTTGATTATGAAACTTTTGGTACTTTAGTATATACAAATATAAAGTCCAATTTTAATATTAAATATTGTTAAAACCTTTAGTGTTCAAAACCTCAAATCAGAAACAAAATAATTATGGTGGGTTGCTTGGCTGATTTTAAAAAAGAATTCATAGCCATAAGTAGCTTTTTGGAATGTGGTTTTCCCTCATACACAATGGTCCAGTTGGCATGTAACACTAAGCCAAACCATGGCTTAGCACAAACAACCAATTGTACAGGTCCCTGGAACAAAGATCACAGCCACAACACTCCTCCCCCAACCCAGCTGCTGTTGTTGTACCCATGGCTAAGTCATGGTTTGGCTTAATGTTGTACCTGAACCTGGGTTTGTGGTTTGACTCATACCACAGAAACCATGAGCAGTAAACAAAGAATGAGCTTTAGTATAGCATGTGAACTGGATATATGAAAACTTTGCTTGAATTCTAAATTATTATTGCTGCCTGCAAGCTCATAGCTCTCTTTTCTCAAAGGTTTTAGCTTATAGCAACAGAAACATGGTACTTTTCAATGATAAAATTATGTGGCAGTTCATTAACCTTCTAGTCAATAAGTTTTACTTTTCAGAGGACACATATAGGATTGCACTGTTAGTTCTTGGGATAGGAGTGATGCAGTGTGGGTTTATTGCACATCAGACCTGTAACATTATATGGATTTTGCAACAGCACTTGGCATCTGGGTGTAAGGCTGAGGCTGCAATCACAGGCCTATTTACTTCAAATGAAGTCCTATTGAAATCAGTGGGACAGTTCCAAGTAATGTTCAGGCTCCTACCCAAAACACACAGGCAGAGGCTGTTATTTGTAAGAAAGAGATTTTTATTCAGGCAAGTACAGGGTCAGCAGCAGACACAGTGCTCAGGAGTCATGATTCAAGAGTAGGGCAAGAAGTTCAGAACTGGATGGAAGCAACAAAGATGTCCCAACAGGTTTTCCCACCCCTCCCTCCAAACCTTTAACCATGAGGCATGGTCTGCTCTCTGACACTGTGGGAATGTCAAGCTTGCAAGCGAACATTCTGTTGGGGGTGAGTGGGTCTCCTCTCACCTGTGAAGGCAGTTCCTGGTTCTAGGTGACAAAGCTGCACTTTCCTGTTCAGACACCACCTGTTCATCTCCATTGACTGATTAAAGTCCTCCCCAGCCTCCACTGAGGCTCTCCGCTCTATAGAGCCTCAGAGGTCAGAGCCATCTTCCCTGCTTCCTTTTCCAAGGTGACTGACATTAAGGGTGTGGGATCCCCCCATACTCCAACCCAGGGCCACACAGTTAATCTCTCACCTCTGTTTCTTTCTCCTTCTCTTTCTGGGGCTGCCAGTCCAAGCCCAAGCCTGACAGTGCTGTGGGGCTCATGACAAGTAAACCCAGTGAGAATTGGGCTGTAAGTCTCAAGTTTCTTCGGGAGCAAAAATTGGAGGGAGTAACTGGTGTGACATGGCACTTACACAGGTCACAAATGGTATGTTTTCACCCCACCGTCTTCACCCCACCGCCCTGCGGAGGCTTTGCACAGCCATCCCGAAGCTAGAACAGCGAGACGGAGGGCTGCGCAGTGCCCCGTCTCGCTGTTTTGGCTTCGGGGACAGCCTTTCAAGCCTCTGCAGGGCAGCGGGGTGCCTTCACCCCGCCGCCCTGCGGAGACTTTGTGCAGACATCCCAAAGCTAGAACAGCTTTGGGCTGCAGGCAGCTATCCGCAAGCCTGCGGAGCCCGGTGGGAGTTCCCTCCGGGCTCCCAAGGCTTGCGGATAGCTTCCTGAAGCCTGGAGATCGAGAGGGGTCGCTGCGCACCGACACCTCTCGCTCTCCAGGCTTCAGCGAAAGCCTGCATTCGCTCCATAGGACGCACACACACTTCCCCTTCATTTTTTTTTGGGGGGGGGGAGTACGTCCTATAGAGCGAAAAATATGGTAGATTTTGCAAAAGGATCTTGGAACATACTGGGGAGTATCCAGTGGTGTGGAATCTGCTTCCATTTGTGTCGTGAGACTTTCCCTTCTCTCTACTACAGCCTCCCACATGCCCCCCCCCCGGCCTGCTCTGGAGTGTTGGGGAAACGTCAGGGCAGATTTGGGAGTGCATGAAGGCTGCAGATGAAGGAGAAATCTGTAACTCCAATGCTGGATAATAATACCCACTGTATTGTGATGTATGTTTGCTCTGGAAGCATATATTTTTTTTTAATTTCTCAAGAACATTGGCCTTTTACATAGAAGAGGATTCTGAAATATGTGGCACAGGCCGCTGCATTTCAAAACAGTGCAGCCATTGCTTTGCTTTGGTCTGAATGGAACAAATGTTGTCATTTTCATGGTAAAAAAAAGAGTATGTGACTTTGCATTAGCAGTTGGAACACTTTGATGTTTTAAGCCTTGAAGTCTGAGTAAAGCTAACAGTAATAGATACTCTACTGTTTGGCTGCTCTGGGCTGCCGGGGATGATGATTTGCTTTTACCCATTTGTCTGGGAAGCACAAGTGGACATCATTTCCTAAGGTTAATTACAAGGTTTTTATAGAAAAAAAAGTTGACTAGAAACCAGCTGCCCAGATAGTAAATTTTTTTTAGTCAAATACCAATATTGGAACATTTGTTTGCCTTGCAACTGATGAACAGGAAGGACTCTACAATGTATCCTCCTATAACATTTCACAGATGAAAATACAGTCATACCTTGGAAGTCGAATGGAACCCATTCCGGAAGTCTGTTCAACTTCCAAAACATTCAAAAACCAAAGCGCGGCTTCTGATCGGAAGCCCCGTCAGACGTTCGGCTTCCAAAAGAACATTTGAAAACCGGAACACTCACATCCAGGTTTCAATCGTTCAGGAGCTGATTTGTTCTGGAGCCAAGGCGTTCAAGATCCAAGGTACGACTGTACTTGTCATGGCTCAATTTCCAAGCCAAAGACCACTGCTTGAACTGTCCCACCCCAGCAATTTGGCACATTGCAGAAGGCTCTGCCCTGCTTTCTGTATTTCATTTTTGCATTAGACCTGTCCTCAACTGGTTTAATAGTTGATAGGATGTTCTGAGGAAGCTAAATTCTGATGAATGTACTCAAGCAACTTGCATCCTCCACAGACAAAAATAGAGATGGTGATTTATTAGGCAGAGAGAGTAGGGAATAAGGAAGCATGGAAGCATATGATACAGTCTAGCTACCACTAGTTATCTGAAAGCCTTGCCCACTAGGGTTTCTCCTGAACTGGAAGGTATCACTGGTAACTCTGACTAAAGATGACAGGAGTTAGTAGCCAATATTTTAATTTCCTGTGGAGCCATTTGAAATGATTTTTATGTTCTATGGAGAATCAATCTATGTACCTTCAGTGGCTAAGCACAAAAAAAAGAGTCTTGTGTTTTTACAGCTGAACTTAATAAACCTTAGTGTTATGAATCTGGGCTGCTACTGTTAGGAGTGCCCCACCTATTGCAGTAAGTATGTGATTATTTTAGTGCCATTCCATGCACTTTGCATAAACATCTTTTTAAAAAACAAACCATATTTGTTGGCAGTTAAATATTAAACCCAGCCTTTGGAAGTTAATATTAAACCTAGCAAGAACTGCTTAAACTCAGAACTAAATTTATATTTTAGGAAGAGGTCAGTTGGCCAGGGAGAGTGTGTTAGATCTCTCTACTTGTACTTACAAGGTGTGAATGGAAAAATAAGAAGAAAATGACATGTATGTGTCCTATTAAGACTGTAAGATGCATTTCTATCATGTGCAGTTCACATAAAGGAAAGTAGATAACATTTTTATTACATTTAGATTCTATATGGTGCTTTTTCTGAGCGTTTGAGTAATTCTTACAAAATTCCTACCAGGTAGTCCAGTATTATTATCCTCATGTATGAGAGATCTGTGGTGGAGTATAATGGTACCTGCCAATAGAATCTTAATAGTCTGTCACAGCAGACTTATCAACACACTTGGTCAGTCTTCCCCATCTTGATGCCCTCCAGATGTTTTAGGCTATAGTTCTCACCATTCCTTGCCTGTCCACCTTCGTTTGATCCAAACAACAATACTTTGAAGTTGGTTAGGAAGAGAGTTGGGGAGTAAGCTTCATGGCTAAGGCTGTTATCCTAACCTCAGGTTCCCAGGAATAAGCCCTATTTATGTACATAACTAGAGGTACCACTGTATATCAGTAGGCTTTACTTCTGACCGGACATAGTTAAGATTGCCCTGCAAGTGGGGATTTGTAGCTGGTTCTTCCCAATTGTAGTCTGAGCACTCTTAAGTGCTCTGTTAAACTGATTTTCAGTGTACTATCCTGACTCTACTTTTACTCTGATTGGATGGTGACTTTGGACAGAATTATCTGGGGGCCTCTTACTAAAGGACTGAACCTAGAGCACAGCTGGAAAATTACTTCCTGCAGTTTTATGTCAGGATTACTTAGATGAAGTAAATTGCATGCTTTGAACGCTCATAAGGACTGTTATTATTTATTATTTTGAGTTTCAGCATTAGAGATTGGAGCGTGAGTATCCTTCGAGAAACAGAGACCACATAACATGGGAGATTTTAATTGGGCTTCGTTTTGACCTGGACTGTGTTCCTCTCTATCCATGCTAGCCGTGTGCTTCTTCGCCTCTATTCAACACAGGGAGGAAAGGGCCACTGCAGGATGAGAAGTATCCTGTGTATTGTATGGGTTGGATGGTCTCCCCAAAAGGGCTCATGGAGTTTTGGTGCTGGAGCTTGAAGACCTAGTGTACAAAATAGTATAAAGCCATCACTTTTTCAGATGCATTTTGTTGCAGAAATGTCTGTCTATCTATCTATCTATTTGAAGCCAAGCAGAACTAGGGTAGACCAGTAGCTGGATGAGCAACCACCTAAGAAGCCAGCTCATACTAGCTCAGGTAGAAAACAAGCAAATTGGGTTATTTTAATTCTTTGCAGTCTGTGACTGTTCCCCACCCCCACAACTTTTAGGATGGCTAGATGCACTTTTTAAGTAGTTATCTAGAATTGAGGGAACTTTTGCAGGTGCAACTTGTGCATGCGTGAAAATGCCACACCTATCAAAATATCCTCTTCTACACAACCATTGAAGGCGAGAATCCATCTTCCTTTGCATTTGGTTGGTAGCACAAAGTAGGGAGGTGGTTTGCTGGGTGTAACCAAGAGCAACCATGGTGATACAGTGAGGAGATGCCTTCCCACCTGTACCATTCAGCACTGGGTAAGCAGGCAGTTGCTAAGAGCAGGTTCCAGACATCTGTGCTTGCATAGTGCTGGCTGTGGCTCCATCACTGCCTGCTGGCTCTGAAAGATAAATGGAGGAAAATCTTGCTGTACTTTGGCCACTTGTAGTTTTGCCTAATTTACCTCCCTCACCTGCTGATGCTGTTGGTTACCTTTCTCTGCCTCTGTCCTTTTCTCTTGATCTCTCCCTTTCATTTTAAAAAGAAACTCAAGCAAAGAAAATTGTGATGACCTTAGGCTCAATATTCCACACACACACACAAGGTCAAATTACTGAGGCAGTACCATTGTGTGAATGCTGCCATATGTCTATAAGTTACAATAATTTGCTGTAAATGTTAGCAACTCTGCTCCACCATTGTTTGCTTGGTATCCACTTATTTAGATTGAATAACAGATATATGGTGAATGCTTATAATCCTCTGAAGAACATTGAGATGTTCTAAATAATAATGGTGATTTACTGGAACAATGTAAGGTTGCTTGTTAGTTATATTAAAATAGATAGCATAGCCTGCCATGATACTTTTGGTAGGACACACACATCCTCCCTCTGCACTTCAAGATGCAGATTGATCAGTTAGCAAATGCTGGAACATTTAAGTTTTATTTAAACAAGCTTTCTCATTTAATTTTGTGGATATACTAAATGCTTCATGCTTTTCTTTTTCTGCAGGCAGCTATAAATGGTGTTATACCACAGGAAAATGGGATTTTACAAAGGTAGGTGGCAAACTTTCTCACTATTAGTCCTTCTAAGCATATGGAACAAATCATTTCTATTGTTAGTGAGCTACTATTGGCACCAGTCGTTCCTGTATCTTGCTGTAGCTTTCAAATGTTAAAATTTCTAGGTTGGAAGAGCTTAATAAACAGTGGACCAATTTTTCTTTTTTCCTCCTGCTTACCAATACCTTTTATTTTTGTGTCCTGTCTTTTTATGTTGTAAGCCTGTGAGCAGAGACTATCTCACTGCTAAAACTTTAAAATCTGCAACTTTTTATTGCTCAGCTTATGAAATTTTTTTGCTCTGATCCAGCAGGGGCAATCTGTAAACCAGGGGGAAAGCTGAATTTGAATAATCTTTTAGGTACTGTGTGTGTAAAAAGGTGCTGTACGGAGGGAAACCAATCCCCTTCTTCCAGACATGGGGCTACTTGCATTGTGCTTCTATATTGGCACCCCGCCAAACAGATAGGTCAGTATGGTTTGGGGAGGATAGTGGGGCTAATCCCTTCTCCTTTCCTACTTAGCTCTGAAACCTCACAGCCCTGGCCATCTGTTTAGCAGAGAAGATCTTCGCATGTAGTAATGCTCCTGCAGCCCACTTCAGCACACACAAAATCTCTGAATTGGGGCCAATACAGTTTTGCATGGAAATGTATACACCTAAACACAGCACATCCATTGTTCATCTTAGCTTTGAAACGGCCCATGGCTTCAGAGTTGAGAATTGCTCTTTGTTCTCCCTGATGAGGGAGAAGGAAAAGAGGCCTCTGTATAAGAGAGAATCATAGTGCTCTATTTGTTTGTTGACCCACCCACCCTGCGCGACACACATACAATTTGGGATGCAGAACGATAGGAATTACCCTACCGGACCGTTGAGATGATAAATGTTCTAAGGCTGAAGCAGTGCAGATGTGTAAGCAACCACTCACAGCACAGTTCAAGCTGGCAACATCTGAGTTTGTTAACGTTTTATGCTTTTATTTTGCACTGAAGCCTTGGGACATTTGAAACCGTATACAAAAGGTCAGCATGAACTTCCCTTCTTTTTTTAAAAAAAGGAAGAGACATGAGAAGGGACAAATTTTCAGCTGCCGGCTTATAAATATAAAGCTTCTTAATTTAGACATCATGGCTTGATCATAACTAACTACTTAGAATTTCCACTGAAATGTTGCCTACTTAAAACACTCTCCCACTTCTGTGGCAATGCTCACAGTATTTTTTATAACTAAGAATAGAAGGAAAGGGTAACAGAACACTGTATTTTGGCAGAGCTACTAATATAACTCCCTGCCTATCCCTGATTAGATGCTTGTCTAAATAAAAACACTTTATATCGATCTGTTCAGTAGTTGTTTTTATATATTTATACGTGCTTTCAAGGGAAGGGGGTTCCAAAGCTGGGGAGAAATGTATATGCCCATACTATTGTCTTCTTTTCAGCAAGAGTTGAATCAAAGACTGCTTTCAGACACATAGGGATCATAATAGGACATAGCAAATATATGGCAGGCCTAAGTCATCTAGGGCTTTCCAGAACTGATTTGTGCTTGGGGGGGGGGACAGGAAGCCAATGCAGTCCCCAGAGCACTGGTCTAATATGCTTCTGGTGACCCTTGCAAAATGGGTTGTCGTGTTCCATATTGGCTGCAGTCTCCTGATATTCTTTAGCATAAGATACTGTGAGTGATTATACAGAGTTCACTCTAGATGTTAATCCTGCTAAAAGAGACCTATGCATTTTTATTAATGCACAGTACCTAGTATCCTTCAACTGCATTTGTAATTAATCTATGAGGAGATGCAGAATATTGTAAATGTGTAGTAGTAAAACCCTGCAAGTCATGCCCAGGTGAAGCTGCAAGGTCTGGGATAGCACATCAAAAGAACCATTGTCTGTGTTTGCATGTATCAGTAAGCCAGGGTTTCTGACTTATGGCTTAACATGAATGGTCACGCTGGTGCATGGTGCCCACATGCTGCTTTTTCATTCTTACCCTGGCATGAGTGGGGTGAAAAAAACAGGAAGCCTTGGCTTCCCGTCATGTCTGAACTAGAGAGCATAGTTTTTCGCTGCCTAGCAAACCATGATCTATTGACAAACCATTGTTTAAGATTGGGTAGTGATTGTGGCTTATTAGGGAGTAACCAACCATGATATCTGGTTCAGACATAATGGGAAAGCAGGTTCATTTGCATATGATACTCACACACAAGAGAATAGCAAAGTGGGAGTGTTGCACCCATATGCTGCTTATCCATGTCAAACCACAATAAGCCAGAAATCCTGCCTTATCTTTACATGTGTTAGTTTTTGTAGTAGGTTTCACCCTTTATCTTTAGAGTGAGTTTGCTGAATCACTCATGGGAAGTCTTGGGCAGGAGGAATTGCTCAGTCACCAATTGTAGTGAAGAAGTCTGGCAAATATAGTCTTTCATAAGCATTTAGCTTTAATATTTTAAAGATGCTTGTAAAAAGTAGGGCCAACCAAGTGAGTGCTGGTTGTAAAGGTGGTTTTTCATCCCCTTTATAGCTGGAATGGTACCTTAAAAAATGTATTACATCTAAAGGCACCCAGAGTAAAAAAGGTAGTCCAAATCCTGACAACTTGATGAACTATTTCAGGATGCTGGAGGAATTCATTTCAAGCATGCCGGTTTGTGGCTAATAACTCCTAGAATCAGTCTTGAACAAGAGCAACATGCCTGCTACTTGAACTCTAGCTTCTGCGCCATTCCTGGTTTCAATCCCAAGATATGTTCAGAGAACCCAAAAAGGTTGTTCTAACAAACTAACTGCCTGTGTTTTCTTAAAAGCCTACGTATGTGTGTTTCCCTCCCCAGTGAATATAGTGGAGAGACTTCACAAGGGCCAGCCTATGGCCCCGCTAGCCATCCTTCCTCCTCATCGTCAACACCTTCTTCATCTTCTGCGTTTCGCCATGTAGTGCCATCCAGACAGATAGTGGAAAGACAACCACGAATGCTTGACTTCAGGGTTGAGTACAGAGACCGAAATGTGGATGTAGTACTTGAAGACAGTTCAACTGTTGGTAAGAAAGCTGTTGCAAGAAGGGACTGACAAAATTAAAATGGATGTGTGCCTAAACTACAGTGCAAGTTCATTTCTTTGAGAGGCTTGTGGGGAGAGAGGATGTTTGAAAGCACCACTTTTAAAGCCAGTGATGCTCTACCTGTTTGAGTAGGGGGAATGGGGGCCAGTTCTTTGAGTGAACAAATCAACATGACAAACAGGACATAAATTTTCTTGCTGCACAACAGTGATGGGGGCCCAGAAATGTGATAATCTCCAGGGAGAGTAGTGTCTAAGACTCGAAAGAAGTTTCTAAAACTCTTCCCTTGTTGGAGCAGCATCATTGGAGCCTTTCTTTTTTTGCAAAATAAGGGACACTTTTCTTTCTTTCTTAAAATTTATCATTATCTCTTTGGTACTCCTACAAGACTCAAAGATAACTAAGCAGTACCAGTTTGACTCTCAGTGAATTTACTCTCTTCTTAAGTCACTTTATATAAACTGGAAACATATGGGATTTACTAAATAATATTTCTGTGACTTGAGAATATAACTAGAGACATCCATAGTCTGTATAACCCCTTTGGCCAAATAATTTTGGAGGAGAATACAATTGTTTTCGTGTTTTGTTTGTTAAGAACATCGTTCAATGACCTCTGATCACTGAGGTGGCATGCAAACATTTCCTTTTAAAAAAATGTATTCAGATTATGATAACATATTTGGATTGTTATTATTCAATGCATAAATACACCTATAATTTTCTAATTTCTGTACATGTATTAAAAGACAAATTAGTCTCTGCCTACAGATGCAATACAATGGAAAAAGGAATGGGGTAGGAGAGGAAAGACAGCATTGGAGCAGCTTCTCCACTGGCCAAGGCCAGGTTTGTCTTCTTGACCTGCTCTTTCTGGGATGCAGGGGGTGGAGCCTACCAGTGGCCCTTGGTCCCCTGACCTGTAGCAGAGGCCAGAACATGATTTCCTTTTGGTGCTTAGTGTATTTCAAAACCATCTGTGTATTGCTTCTAGTATTTGCTCCACATCAGCTAAGGTGAAGCATCTTAAAACTTTAATTGTAATATATGATCGAAGAGTGACATCTAGTGGCATGTTCTAATTATTGGCTGAGCATGTACTTGTTTGGTCAGTCTCTATTTCCCCCTCCCAGTCCCACCCCACCCCCCTTATTATGCTCAATTCTCCACCTCATTTAGTTGTCTGAACTTTTTTTTGTGGGGGACATGATTTCATAATTTCTGCTGGCTCACTATCCTTCAACTTCTTTTTGCAGATGAGAGAACAATATTCAACATGCACAACTCTCATTAGGATGGTGCCTAGAGCAACAACATTTAGTCAGTCCTAACACTTTGATAAGGTTAAAAAGGTGCCCCTGATTAATGAGGCAGCAGGTTTTTGAACTTTTGTAAGGGTCTTCAATACAAGGCTTTAATCTGAAAAAGAGGGGAGGTGGCAAGATCTGCCTTAAGAGGCATTCATGCTTGTGTGTGAAAAGGGGAAGCCTCTTCACATAGGGTGGTTGCTGCAACACATCTTAAAACAATGGGTTGGATCCAGAGAAACACTCACAGGAAGGGTGGGTGGAAGGTGACTTTACATCCCTCTTCTCTCCATTGAGCCCCCTGAAAAGGCTTTTCTAAAGGTTGGGGTTCCTACTCAGTGGGTTAGGGTGGTCTAGCCTAGCCTGTGATGGAGACAGAATGGGGAATCACTGAAAATCACATGAATTCACCTTCTGTACTTGGTTTTTGGGGATCCCTTGGGGATCTTTGGCCCCCATACCACAGTTCTCCCCCTGAGTGGAATCTTCTGATCTTCAGGAGAGGCTTTTTCAGGGCTGCTAAGCGACCCAAATCGTACATTACATCCCTAGATTGATTTGGTGGGGAGGATGACTTGGTGATTTCAGCCTGTGTGTGCTGGCTTTTATTCATGTGCATCTTATTTTAAACATTACAGTTATTGTGGGGGTTGCCGAGGAGTGCCATAAGTGGAGGAGGTATGCTCAGTGGGCAGATCAGACAAGGCATAATCTTGCCTCCCTCCCTCCCTCCACCGGTTGTAGATAGGGAGAAAGTAAAGATGGATACTATCCAAACCAGGCCACTGCTTTGTTTTGGTATATTGCCCAACTAGTAATTAAGATAGTATATTAATCCAGTGTATCATTAGAATATTATTCCAGATGGTGATATTTGGTTCAGTAGCTGAACTTCACAGGAGGATGTGGGTAGTGTTACTGAATCACAAACACACAAATTTACCTTTTACTTTATCTGGATAATTTATTTCCCTTCCTCCCGCAGTGTAAAGTCACCATGGTTACATTCTCCTTTCTTTTTAAAAAAATGCAAAATAACAATACCTGTAACCTGGGGGGGGGGGGGGGGAGAACCTTGAAGGTGCTTCCGATATGGAGAACACATTGAATAGACAATAGGAAACCTTTCCTTTGGCTTTTGGATTAAAGAACGACCAGTCTTCCTCTTGCTTCATTGCAATATTACATGAACATACTTATGAGATATGTGAAAAAATCAGACACTTCATTTGCACCTCTTAAATGCCACTGTAGAATCCCTTTTTTAGCTAATCTTTGTTATTATAACACAAACAGTGTTCTAGAGCCCTCCATCTGCGTTGTGCTCAAGGCCCATTTTCCCATTACGTGTACTCAAACCTAGATTTGCCATCAAGTGCACCCTCCAGCAGGCCACTCAGGTCCCCAATGAGTGTGGCTTGATGATGCACATGTTTACAACTATGTACATGTCACAGTTGTAGTATTTTGAACTAGTATTTAAAATTGTTTGCCCATGTTTAGCAGCTGTTGCACAAAATGTCCGCTAGATGGAGTTATGCTACACCACCAATGAATAAAGATGTAATTTTCATTACAGTCTGACATCTACCTAATGCCACGAGACTAATAATTTTTCCACATATTATTGTGAAATGACCGCTCTTTTGGACAATGCTTAATGTAATTCTGTATGGTGAGGCAATTGCTTGCTTGTAGGACGTTTTCAAGGAGGGCATGGGGGAACCACAAATCGGAATCGGAAAAATAATACAAAGACTGTTAAGGAGATGGTTGTTTTTCTATCTTGGTATCTTACAAACATCTGTACATTTGAAATCCGCAGTGCTGTTCACAGAGATAGATAAGATTTCTCAATTGCGGAAAGATTTTGGCCCCACTGATGGCAATAATAGGCAATGGAAAACTGTTTCTGCAGTGACATTGGAGGGGGCCAACGGTTAGTGATGTAGAGAAAGACTTTTTCATAGCTGTAGAGTTCAGTCCTGGCACCTGAGTTGTAAAGGTTTGAAGCAGGTGACCTGGGGAAAGCCATTAACAGGCACCTTGTTGTTGCCTGTCTGTGTGGACAGAACTTGGCTAAATAGACCTTTAGTTCAGTCCCTTGTAAAACAGCCTATTATTTTCCCTATAATAGGGATGGGGAACCTTTTCTTCATGAGAACCACATTTCCTCCTGGGGACCACTTGCCAGTGGTGGGAGGAGCTGTGTTGCTATGTTCCAACCTTGCAAAAACCAAAGGTTTCTCTACACTTATACATACATCTCTCCAGCTCCTCACTCTCCTATCCAGACCAGCAAGGGGCATTTTTCACAGTTGCAAGTGCAGATTCCAGCCAGGCAAAAGATCTTGAGGATGGCATGGAGAGCGGCCAGTGTCTGGTATGGTGTCAGGAAGAGGTGTTTGGCCCAGGAAGGCGGTGCATGGTCTAGGGAGAGGTCTGAGGGCCAGATAGAAGGGTTGTATTTGGCCCCTGAACCTCAGGTTCCTCACGTCTGCTTTGTAAGATGGTAAATGAGTGATAGTATTTTGATCTTAATCTTTGTGAACTTTAAACATATACTTAAGCAGTACTTACAAGCAAAAGTACTGACTGACATATTAAAAATCAATAGGAGTTGAAGGGTTGCATGTGAACTATATATCCTGTACAACAAAAATTATGCACTTCGTTGTCGTTCATTGTATACCATTTGGGGTCACTGTATCTATCTTTTCTGACATTGGAAAAACAAATAATTTTAAAGCCAATAAATATTTGTGACATAAAATGATAGCATTTGTTTTTGGCATATTTTAATGTTTTGATAGTTATTATTGCTTTGATGATTTAGAATTTATCCTAAATAGTATTTTAACATCCTGTTGTTTGTTTTATGCTATTATATACGCTGAGAGAAAGAGAGAGAATGTTATCTCTAGATTTGTGTCTTATTAAATTCTTCGGTAACGTTGAAACTACAGTAACAGTATGGAATGTTTGGGCTTCTCAGGCCTAGTAACTTTTCTTTTTGCCAATGTTTACTAAAGATGAATGCCGAAAAAACATAAATATGGACAATACTTTTGTTTTGCAGGAGAGATCAAACACATTTTAGAAAATGAGCTTCAGATTCCTTCATCAAAAATGTTGCTAAAAGGCTGGAAAACTGGAGACGTAGATGACAGTGTAAGTTCCTATATTTGTCCCAGAATCAAATGCTGAGCTTTCTGCTACACTCAGGTTAACCTACTTCATATAGTTGCTGTGAAGAAAAAATAGGAATTGGGAGAATCGTGTACACCACCTTGAGCTCCTGGGGGTACACTTGTTATTTTTTTAGAAAAACACAGACATGAACGCTAATGATTCATTTATAGATAAACCAAAATGGCCCTTGCTTTGAGGTGAATGTACCTGATGCAAAATGTTTCTAATTTCCAACATTTTTTCCCTATAGACTGTTCTAAAAACTCTACACTTGCCAAAAAACAACAGCCTCTATGTCCTAACGCCTGATTTGCCACCACCTTCCTCATCAAGTATGCCTGGGTAAGATACAATTTTTAAAAATACTGTTTGAGCATAGTAAAATAGCACAGCATGTGAGGGGTTTGCATTAACAATGTTGCCAAATCAGAATTAGACTTACGTTGCCTTTTGTTTTAAAATATTAATACTGGACTTTGTGCTCACTTTTCCCCATAGTAAACATTTATGTAAAGGTAAGGTAATAAATGAATGGGACGCAGGTGGCGCTGTGGTCTAAACCACAGAGCCTAGGGCTTGCCAACCAGAAGGTCGGCAGTTCGAATCCCTGCGATGGGGTGAGCTCCCTTTGCTCGGTCCCTGCTCCTGCCGACCTAGCAGTTCGGAAGCACGTCAAAGCGCAAATAGATAAATAGGTACCGCTCTGGCGGGAAGGTAAACGGCATTTCCGTGTGCTGCTCTGGTTCGCCAGAAGCAGCTTAGCCATGCTGGCCACATCACCTGGAAGTTGTACGCTGGCTCCCACAGCCAATAAAGTGAGATGAGCGCCGCAACCCCAGAGTCGTCTGTGACTGGACCTAATGGTCAGGGGTCCCTTTACCTTTACCTTTAAGGTAATAAAATACTAGAAGGGAGATATTTTTTCTGTCCAATTTCTTCAAAGATAATTGTTAATAGATTTTTAAATTCTTGTTCTTGACACACTCTAATCTGGGTAATTAAAATTGGTGGGTGGTTGTTCTTGATGTGTAAAATGGATATAATATGAACAGGAATCATCCTGTAGAGTGGGAGATCAGCCAAGATTATTTTATGGTTCCTTCAAGCCATATCTATCATTTTCCCAAGGTAGATAACTTATGGGCAAGGGTGCAAAGTTGAATGAACTATTTGGGGGGGGGGCAGATAAGCCCCACCCTGCAAAACTGAACCCAAGACATGGCACACATACACCATTTGAATTGCAATGCCCTAAACTTGGGAGGGGGCAGCCCCCTTAAATATTTTATGGGGGGAGGCGGAGGGACCTCTTCCCCTAGAAGTTGGCTCCTGTGCTTATGGGTGTGAATAACTTGAACAGCATGTAGATTACAAACCAGTTGTATTTTCAATTGAACATTTCAGTTATTAGCAATTGAAACCACAAAATAAATTGTGAGGGCTGATCACAACGTATGAGAATTTATTTTTAAGTACTGACCTGTAACAGAGCTACTAATGTGCAAGTGTCTGCACACACAAGAGTGCAGTTAAATAGAAGCAGACCACCATCTTAGGAATGGTGTCAGTCCTTTCCCTTCTATATACAGGTGAAAGATCTTTGCATACAATGGATAGCTGAAGTAGACAGAATTAGGATTCAATCGGGATTGGAGAACAGCATGGTGTCCTCCATATGTTGTTGGGGTCCAACTCCCCTTGGCCCCAGACAGCATGTTCAGTGGACAGGGCTGATGAGTATTGTAGTCTAACTTCAAGGTGTTGTATGTGGAGCTGTCTTTGAAGCCTCTTTGGAAATTCCAGTTACTTCAAAAGAGAGCTGCTAGACTGCTAAGTGGGATCGCTGGAAGGGAACACAATCCTGTCATTCGTTAGCTGCTATGCTGGCTACTGATCTGTTTTCAGGCACTGTTCACAGTGCTTGTGCTTACCTTTTTTAAAAGCCTTAAGTGCCTTGGAAGTTGGGTAGATAAGGACCACCTTCATCCTCATGAGCTTGGCTGAATGCTGTGAACCTCTTCAGAGGTCCTCCTTTGAGCCCTCACTCCCTGTTTATAGAGTTAGATAGGTGGTCACTGGAGAGGGGACTTCACAGTTGTGCAGGACTGTCTGGTGCTAAATTTTATGTCTTTTGCTGGGCACTGAACAACCTTTCCATTTGCTCAAACCTTCCAACATTTCCCCCCAAGCTGATATCCCCCCCTTAGCTCGGGATATGAATTGCCACCTTACATTTTGAGGAGGATGGTCAGTGCCTACTACTAGAGTTGCCATATTTCAAAAAGTGAAAATCCGGACACAAAATTATTGTGCTATTTTTGGCAAAGTTGTTGAGCTTTCTTTTTCCCCCCCAAAACCTCCCCAAAAATGAAGTTTTTGAGCTATTTTAAAGGAAATTCACCAAAAAAATCAACACTTCTGACATAGGTTGCCATACACTTGCCATTTTTACCGATTTTTGGAAATTCCACCCATACACTATTTCCGATGGACAAATCCTTGATATATCTGGGAAATCCTGGATGTATGGCAGCCCTACGCTACATAATCTTGGGGAAAGTTATTCTGAGAAAGTCATCATGGCAATTTGACATTGAAATCAGTGGTACTTACTTCGGAGTAGATATGTATAAGATTGAGCTGCACACATTTTAGTGACTGTACACTTTAAAGTTTTTTTTATTTCAGGTTTTTTATGAGACAGTTTAGAAAATCTCAAAGTTTAAAAATGTAAACAAGCAGAAACCCTTCTCATTTATCATACTAGCCAGATTTTCTGACTGATTGATGTTTGAGACTAATCTGCCATCTCCTGCTGCATTAGCTACAACAAACATTACATTTACATACCAAGCTCATATTTTGTTTTAGTGTAAATAAACTGTAATTATAGTAAATTTGGATGTCTGTTGACACGAGCTTGTATAAATCAGTATGTTTGCAATAGAAATGTTGATCATTATGTGTCATGATATTTTGTTAAAATTTAGATGTTTGAAGGGAAAAACGAATCAATATGAATAATGAATATTTTTTGTTCTGAAATTCATGAAGAGCCTTTGTGGAGCAGAACTTAGAATAATGGAGGTGGTAAGCCATTGCCCCAATCATGCTGATTCTGAAAACATTGTTTTATTTTCAGAGACAGATTTATCTACTAAATAGCCAAAATAATTGAGATTAGATGCTATTCCCAAGCACTGAAATAGGTGAGAATTTTCCAAAGTATATTAGGAACATCTGGAACTATAACATCAATATCTAAATATGCAACCCTTGAAAATAATAATGCTAATGAAAAGCCAACTTAGATTTTCTGTATGTATTCCAGTTTCCTCATAATCATGATCATGCAGAAAAATTCCCTTTTGTACAGTGAAAACCATGAAAGAACACACCTGAATCAAAATATAGGTATAATGTTGGCTTACCTGCTGCCCTCTCATTTATTGTTGAACTCCAACTCACATTAGCCTTAACCTGCATAGTCAGGGATGATGGGTGTTTTATTACATCTAAAGGTAAGCTGCTTTAGTTGTAGGATAACCATGGAAAAATTAGACTGACTTACTGCTTTTTTCCTTATTTTTATCAGCAGCTGAAGTGAAATACTCTTGCTTTTTTGGGCTGCAAACCTACACCCACTTACTGTATCCCATAAGCTCCATTGAATTTGATGAGATTTACAGCACAATTTGAATTACATAGTAATGTATGTAGTGACTGGTGTGTCAGGGAATGTGTGAGGCATTATGGAGACGGAGATGAAGTGAGCTGCTCTGGGCTTGAGGTGTAGAGAAAAACAGATACAGTGGTGCCTCACAAGACGAAATTAATTCGTTCCGCAAGTTTTTTCTTCTTGCGAGTTTTTCGTCTTGCGAAGCACGGTTTCCCATAGGAATGCATTGAAAATCAATTAATGCGTTCCTATGGAAACCGACTTCAGACCAGGTCCGGGGACAGTCTGTCCCCCGACCTCTTCTGAAGGCTGGGGGGGGGGGGACAAGGGCTTTTCTTCCCACCCCCAGCATTTTAAAAAACCCCGGGACAGCGGAGGGCTTCTCCGCTGTCCGGGGCGATCTTAAAATGCTGGTGGGCGGCATTTTAAGATCGCCCCGGGACAGCGGAGGACTTCTCCACTGTCCGGGGTGATTTAAAAGCCCCTGGGAAGGCAGGCAGGGGGGACAAAGACTTTTGCCCCCCGCCAGCCTTCAGAAGAGGTCCTGGACCTCTTCTGAAGGCGGGCGGGGGGCGAAAGTCTTTGCTCCCCCCCTGCCTGCCTTCAAAAGCTCTCCGGGACAGGCAGGCAGGAGGGAGCAAAGACTTTCGCCCCCCGCCCGCCTTCAGAAGAGGTCCAGGACCTCTTCTGAAGGCAGGCGGGGGGCGAAAGTCTTTGCTCCCCCCCCACCTGCCTTCAAAAGCCCTCCGGGACAGCGGAGAAACGCAGCGCGTTTCTCCGCTCTCCCGGGAAGGCAGGCAGGGGGGAGCAAAGCCTTTTGCCCCCCGCCCGCCTTCAGAAGAGGTCCAGGACCTCTTTTGAAGGCGGGCGGGGGGCGAAAGTCTTTGCTCCCCCCGCCTGCTTTCAAAAGCCCTCCGGGACAGCGGAGAAACGCGCAGCCCGGGGCGATTTTAAACCCGCTGTCCCCCGCTGTCCCGGGGTTTTTAAAAAACCTCTCCGCCCCCCCCCCCCGCCAGGCTTCAGAGCAGCCTTCCGAAGCCGGGCGGCGGGAGGAGGTGTCCCCGCCCCACCGCCCGGCTTCGGAGCAGCCTTCCGAAGCCGGGCGGCGGGAGGAGGTGTCCCCGCCCCGCCGCCAGGCTTCGGAGGAGGTCCGAGGACAGTGGGGAAGACGCGCTGCGCTTCCCCGCTGTCCCGGAGATTTCCCTATGGGCTTTCGTCTTGCGAAGGAAGCCCATAGGGAAATTCGTTTTGCGAAGCGCCTCCAAAACGGAAAACCCTTTCGTCTAGCGGGTTTTCCGTCTTGCGAGGCGTTCGTCTTGCGGGGCACCACTTTATACAGTGGTACCTCGGGTTACATACGCTTCAGGTTATATACGCTTCAGGTTACAGACTCTGCTAACCCAGAAATAGTGCTTCAGGTTAAGAACTTTGCTTCAGGATGAGAACAGAAATCGTGCTCCGGTGGCGTGGCAGCAGCAGAAGGCCCCATTAGCTAAAGTGGTGCTTCAGGTTAAGAACAGTTTCAGGTTAAGTACGGACCTCCGGAACGAATTAAGTACTTAACCCGAGGTAACACTGTATCTGTAATACTGTTACAGAATCAACAACAGACAGCCACTCTGTCCACAGAGATACCATACATCTTTGGGGGAAATGAGGCTTTATGCCCTCTCTGAAAAGTTAAAAGACCAGAGCAGCTCAGAACCCCCATGGGGAGATATTTCTGGAACCTCAGATAAGTTGCAGTAAAGGTCGCATTCTGAGGTGCAATGATACATGTACTTTGCATGTACAGACATATGATACAGGAAGTGTGCACGATAAGATAGGCAACAGTTAGGCTGCATCTCCTTATACCAGTCTATTAGATACGTGGGAGTCCCAAGCTCTGAAGGGCTTTAAAGATAAAAATCACACTTTGAATTGGCTCTGGAAGATAACTGGTAGCCAGTGCATTTGTTGGCCACATTGTATCCCAGCCTTTCTCACTTTGCTAAAAAGAGTTTCTGTCCCTGTCTGGTACCAACAAAAATTTCCTTTCTGAAGCTTCAAATAATAAATAATAATAATAAATTTTATTTATATCCTGCCCTCCCCAGCCGAAGCCGGGCTCAGGGCGGCTAACAACAATAAAATAGGACAACATTCTAAAATCATTCCATTATAAAATTAATTCAACTCAAAATGATGGCAACCATTAGGTTAAAGTTCTGTGAAGATTGCCAAAGGAGGGAGTCAGGCTGTGCCCTGACCAAAGGCCCTGACCAAATGAAGTATTCCATTGGTTTTAGCCTTTTGTTAGGATTGTGGCAGAGGGACAGTCTCTCTGTGTCTGTGTCTGTCTCTCTCTCCTTTCCTCCATTGTCCAGGTTTCCAAGACTGTTTCTCATATCTGCCATTTTACATTAATTGCATTGGTACAAATACTGCCATGTCTAGTTGGGCCTTAAGTGCCTGGCTTTTCCAGTGTCCCTTGGGTCATACCTTGTTGTCTGAGAAGCTGAACACTTGAGTACTTCTCAAAATGTGGTTGCATGTGAATGAAGGGATGTTTACAGCTGTATCCTGCATTTCCGAAATCTTGTAGAATTCTTACTTTTAAAAATGTAATATTGAGTCCTTCGGGCGGCAGCAGGTTTGGGCTAAGGCAACAAATGTTTATACATCAAACTTTGGATATGTAACAGAGCCATGCAGATACATGTGTAGCTATCAGTGTCTTAGAGCAATGTCTAGATATCAAAATGATGCTTGACAGCATTGGAATGGAAAGAGAAGTAGGGGAAAGAAAGAGGATCTGGATTCCTGAAATGGGATAATCTAAGTAAAGAAACTGGCTCCCTGCTTTCCTAACAGGTGATCATATAAGCAGCAATGTATCTTTCCAGTATATGTGGAACCAAGATGTAAAGATTTAGTGCTGAGAACTGTTCATGTAATTTATCCCTTTGCCGTGTATAGCTTATTATTCAAAAAGGAGATCCTTATGGAAACCTGCTTTTACATGTGCATCATTTGTGTTGGATATGATCATAATAAGTGTCAAAATAACAGAAATGAGAGGAATTTCCCAGAAAGTACTTCCCAATTTAAAATTGTGTACCCATTCTACTAAGATGTACATTTTTGCTTCTTCCTTGCTATAATCATGCAGAATAATATTCATTCTTAATATTGTTCTAAATACTTATAACAAATATATAGTACAAGCTGGTCAAGAAGTGGTTGCTGCTTTTTTTTTTTTTTTTTTTTTGCCACTCTGAAAGTATTTTAATGGGTAGTTTTATTAGAGTTAAATCAGTGATGCTCACTATGCATTCATTAGGCAAGGCACTTCCTCTAATGCTGAGTTCTCACTTGGACAAATTACAGTATAATCTAATTTGTCCTCTAACCAGCATAATACATGTTGATTTAATTAATTAAAGAAAGACCAATTATTGTCTTGCTTTACACCAGCAGAGAATCCTGGTGAAGTTGGAGGATTTATTATGGTGAACTTCAAATACATTTTGCTGGTGGAACCACTGTATACCACACTTTTCTATCCTATGCTTTAGTGTTAGAGAATGAGCCAGTTTCCCTTCAGGCTCTTGCAGTTGTCTCCTCCACCTCCAGACCTGCCACAAGGAGGTGGTCAGAAGCTTTTATTTTATTTTTTGGGGAGTAACTGCGGTTTAGTGTGTTGTCCAAAACCCCAAACAGTGGTTAATTGTAACTATGGTTAGTGGAAACAAGTCAGCTTCATAAACTGGGGCCTGAAACTGGTTTGAATCTGTGCAAGGTGGTTCAAGACAATATGATGCACTCACCAGCATGTGTGGCCCGATCCTGAATGCTGCAGTCTTGCAGTCCATTGATGAGTAAACACTTTTTGCCATTCTCATGTGCTTTATACCTGCCAAAAGGGGACATGCTGTCTAGCCCTGTAAGGAAAGAAAATGAGCCAAAGCAAGCATTAGACCAGGCATCCCCAAACTCGGCCCTCCAGATGTTTTGGGACTACAATTCCCATCATCTCTGACCACTGGTCCTGTTAGCTAGGGATGATGGGGGTTGTAGTCCCCAAACATCTGGAGGGCTGAGTTTGGGGATGCCTGCATTAGACATCTGCTGAAAATTTTTCTGTTTTGGCAAGCCTATCCAGACACATGATTTACTTACCTATATGTGTTTTTAAAGTTTTATTGATTTTATCTTTGCTTTTAATGGTGGTGGTCATGTATGGATCTTAGTTGTTTTATCTATAATTTTATTTTCTACACCATGTGGAGAGGTAGTTGTTTGTCTTTTGGATGAAGCAGTTTATAAATGTTCTAAATATATAAATTAAGCACTGATAGTCCATACTCTGCCTTGGGGTCTAGCTTCTGGTACAGATTAACCATGTAAATGGAAATGGACCATGTACATTTGAAACTATGTACATTTGGAAATGGATAATGAAGATGCAGTAGTTGAGATAAAATTATAAACCTGAAAAGAATTCATTTCGCCAATTAGCCTACCTTGGTAAACATCTGCAGTAACTAGTAATCTATGAAAATGGGAATGGGATTTGGTCATTTGACAGTGTTTCTTGAGATTTACTAGTAAATGCAAGTATTTGTAACATTTCCCACTGGTAGTGTTAGAAACTGAGATATGAAAGCTAGGAACTAAATGGCACCTTAAAAACATACACAACAACTGAATGTCTAGGCGTGCTTTTTTATAGCAAAGCTGAAAATGAATGATCTGCAGTTCATTTTTCACATGGTCTAACCCTTCCCCTGCCCACCCCCCAGTCTTCTTAAGAGGGTCTCTTCTCCAGTCTTCAGAGAGTAGATGGAAGTGGAGACGCAGAAAAAGATCCTCTTTTCCTTCCACTCTGCAGTTTTAATCTGAAATCTTAAGTGCAGTACTGTGCCCAGAGCTCAGAAACTGCTCACGCTAATGAAATTCTCTGTCGCAAAATGCTCCTAGAACAATGGGAGTTTCGAACACTGCCCACTGGTGTCATGAAAAGTCTACGTTAGCAGTGATTGTTAACATCTGCCAAGTCTGCTGAAAAATAGGGCCATGCATGCCCCCCCCCCCCGTGTGTGTGTGTTTGCACACCCACAGCCATCGGCTACAACTTGCTGTAAGGTAACATCAGAACACATTAAGACGGCACATCATCTTAGACAAAACTGCCAAAAAGGCAGTGCGCCAAAATTAGAAATAAAATAAAGTGTTTATATATGCATATATTTATTTTCTTTCATAAAAATTATGTGTAATCAGTTTATTTAGGCATCGTTTTGGAGGATATAGTTTTAACATATCAGTTTCAATAAATATATACGGTTAAATATAGCTGAACACTGTGGCAATAGCAGTTGAGTTGTGAAAATTCTAAGGAGTTAAAATGTAGCCTTAGGCGCTTCAGCCACCTTAGGAGAGAAGGAGTTAACAGGTTAGCCCCCTTGGTTATTTGCTGCATGCTTCCTTGCCTTTAGGAGTAAAAAAGAAAGCGATGATAACATTGTGCCTGGGCTTGTCTCTGCTGAGTTTAGGGTACTCCTGGGGTTTTCGCAGCTAAATGTAAAGCAAGCTAGAACATGCTCACTCCTGATTTTCTTGTTTTTCTTTCAACCCTTTCAGTGCCCTGCAGGAATCATTAAATCAAAACTTCATGCTGATCGTCACCCATCGAGAAGTCCAGCGGGAGTACAACCTCAACTTCTCAGGAAGCAGTACCATTCAGGAGGTGAGTTCTGTCTCACAGCTGAAGAATAAATGTAGCTCATTATAACTAATGTCAGCTTTGTTAAAGAGGGCTTATGTATTCAGGCTGCAGACTTCCTTTCGTGTTTCGTTATTAAGTTTTTAGCTTTTAATTAACTGGATGATGAAAGATTACTGTAGGTACATCAGATGGTGTGACCTACATATAAAATTTGCATTAATTTTAGCCCAAAGCAGTAGTGTATTTGTTCCATGTTGCATTTTAGTAGCAAAATGCATTGCCAGAGATGAACTAGTGTTGTCTGGTTAGGCTCCCCCTGCTTTCTTTCTTGATTATATACTACTGTGTTTTCCTGTATATTCCTTGTGTCAAACACACTGCCATTGTGTTGTGTCATCTCGGCTGTGAGTGGAATGGCAGAGAAGTGGTGTCTTTTTAAAAATGATATCACTGTTATTCTGTAAAGCAGCCAGCAAGGGGTGATGTTGCAAAGAACAGTCCCTTGCTGATTGATCCTTGAAAGGCAGATATACTTCCGAAAATAGACATTGCCCTCTATTTTAAAAGTTGAAATCCCTGTCTGTTCCATAACATTGTATATTAAAATCAAATAACTTGCTTCACTGTTTTTTGTGCTTATCACAACCCATTTGCAATGCATTATTCTATCCAGTTCAAAATCAAGTGTTTCTCTTGAATATTTTCTTGTGATATTAAGCCAAACACCTTTAAACACAGATCACTTTGTATACATCAATGCCTTTCTGAAGGCATTAATGGGACAACTCTAAAGACTCTTCTATGTATGCACAGACCTCCATGCATGATGCTTGGATGTTAGCAGTTTTTCCACGGTTTCTTATTTTGAGTTGATTTTAGCACTAGTGCTGGTAATACTAAAAGCAAATTTCTGCTGTTTTAACACCAACTTTTTGACTCTCAGCAACTTTAAGAGTGTAGGCAATCAAACCTTGTATGTGGAACTGTGTTTGTCAGTGCAGAATGCATTAATTAATATTGTTTTTAGCTTCAGTGAGAAGCAAGCAAGTTACAAATGAATAATTGAATTGGTTTTTATTGGCCTTGAAAGACCCTACGATATCATGCAATAGGTCCGAATGCTTGCATCCTATCACATTGCATTGAGTACATTATAGCAACTGCTTGTGATGAACAGTGGCCTTACAAATAAACTAAATTTGGGATTCCAGTGAATTAACAAAACAATAAAGTAGATCTGTTGTCCTACTCTGACAATTGTAGCATTGTCTGACATTCCTACATGCCAAATGAAATTGTTCAGTGCTAACAAGGATTAAAATGTGGGGTCTTTAAGATGAAATCCCCAAATCTACCGTCTGTTAAGATCACATTAATTTCAGCAGAATGTGTGATGGGTGCATGAATTTAAGAATCAGGTTCTAGATCTGACTTGATCACATTTTATTTAACCAATTGAGGATTTTCACATTAGTTGGGGAGTGCCTCATTGAATAAAACAGCATTCATACAGATAGAGGTTTTGCCCATAAGAAGCCAAGTAAAGGTTAGGAATTAATTGATGTACTGCAGAAAATAGCAGTATGATGCTCAGAGGCATTGGCCCCTTTTTGGAAAACACCCCCTCCCAGTGCTGCATGCCAAAAGAATCTCAAAAAGCAATTTGTGTTGTGGAATGAAGTGGGCTGTTTTTCTGTTTTTCTTTTCTTTTTAATGCACATCTTGGTTGTGTGTAAAAGAGATCTAAACTGTAGACTTCTATTTTGCATTTCAGCTCAAAAATTTGAATTAACATTTTGCGCATTAGCAGTTAAACAGAATCAGTTGCCTTCTGTGAAAGGAAGTGTTAATTATTTAAAACATTATTATCTGAAGTTGTTACTGGTAAATTTGTCATTTCCTCTGTTTCCATTCAAATGTGGGTTTTTAAAAAATATCACAAGTTTACATATACTTTGTTATACGGCAGTAATTGAACATGTGCAAGTTGCAGTTGTTGGCCACCAGAGGGCAGGAAGGACTATTCAATTATTCTCTAAAAATGCTATCCCGTGTTTTCAAATTAGCTTCCCGTATATTAACAAAAAGGAGTATAATGGCTGAGTTATTGTTTGATTTTCAGATAATTGGCATATTGCGTGAAGGAGACTTAATTTCACCCTTTAAAATTAAACAGGGAGATTTAAAAAGACATAAAATATTCATTAATGTTCAGTGATTATAAAGCAGTGGCATATATTTATTTTACCTTTATTACTGTTTCGATGGGAAAATACTGCAAATATTTCAGAAATCGAGTTGGCCATACTGACAAGTTGAAATGTTTAAGCAGTGTTAATGCAATCTACTCACACCTGATATTCTATGCAGAAAGATTCAAAATGTCTACATCAATTATTAAAGGAAATACTTAACATTCTAGGAATGTTTCAGGCCTCAAGACAACTATTGGATGCAACTGTCTCTCCAGACTCAGTTACTTGGAATATTTAGGAGTATTTTAATGCCTGAATGACTGGCAAGCAATACTTTTTAAATTTATTTTTCCATACTAAGTAGGGTCATGAATATTTTTGTAGTGAGCTAATGATAAATCTGTTAGATTGGTAGACATGAATTTATATTCCTCCCCTAGTTTCAGGCACTTTGATTTCCTTTTGGAATGTACATTGAAGAGTGACAAAGAAACAAATGAATTGAAATTGAAATCCTGGTAAGAGAGTGGCTAAAAAAAATCAAGAAACATTTTCATGAGAGTTCCTTCTGCTCCCAGTTTGGCACTATGGTTCAAGAGAAAGAGTCTGTTTTTAAGAATGAGTGTGATGCAAGGTGACACTATGGTAACTTTATGCAGTGGTAGACTGCAGAGCCTATGCTGGTCCTGAATTTAGGTACGAGACCAGCCTAGCTGAAAATTAAAGTCTGGAGGTCTTTTAACTGTGCACTCCTGCTGCATAGACACAGTCTTAGAATATAGATGGGGTTGGCAAAAACACATGTTTTATTTGGGTAGTCTTCTCCCAGTAAATTTCAGAATGGCAAGATGTAGTGTGTGTTAAATTGTTTTATATCTCCCTCCTTTGATAAAAGATTTACCGTATTTTTTGCTCTATAAGACTCACTTTTTCCCTCCTAAAAAGTAAGGGGAAATGTGTGTGCGTCTTATGGAGCAAATGCAGGCTGTGCAGCTATCCCAGAAGCCAGAACAGCAAGAGGGATTGCTGCTTTCACTGCGCAGCGATCCCTCTTGCTGTTCTGGCTTCTGAGATTCAGAATATTTGTTTTCTTGTTTTCCTCCTCCAAAAACTAGGTGCGTCTTGTGGTCTGGTGCGTTTTATAGAGCAAAAAATATGGTAATTAGCAGTTCATGGTGCTGAAATGAAACATCAGTTAATGCAGGATCCCTAAAACTGGGACCGTAGGGAACTGTCTTACATCGTGTCAGACCATTGGTCCAGCCAAGTCAGTATTGTCTACACTAACTGGCAGCTGCTGTCCAGGGGTTCAGGTGGGGGCCTTTCCCAGCCCTTCTTGGAAATGTCAGGGATTGGACCTGGGATCTTCTGCACGCAGTGGAGATGCTCTGCCACAGAGCTGTGGAAAATGAAGTGGGCGAGAGAGTAGGAGTCAAAATTTGGAAACAATGTTTCCACGTTGGCCTATTTGGAAAAATAGTCTTTGTCACAAGTTTCAGATTGATTGATTGATTGATTTAGGGTGAAACTATGTGAGGATGATGAAACACGTATCTATTTGTAATTTATGAGTTCTATGTTTCCATTTCATAAGTGTGTGTGTTTTTTTAATCCTTAACACTTGCAACAGGATAGATACATGATTTAAGTTTCGGCATATAAACATGTTAGTGTTGCAGTAGCGCATAGGCAGCTGCTCTCTCCATCCCTTGTAACAAAGCACAAGGTAACACTTGAATCACTGCTGTAGGTCTGGCACCTGGTCCTATGCTTATCTCTTGCTATATGGCAGAAGATAGAATGGGGCACAGGAATTAGCACCATAGAAGGATATATTGGTACAACTGTGTAGAGTAGAGGACTATACGTTGAATCATTGCAATCTGAACACGTGGGAGTTATCAAAAATCACCATTTCCTATCAGAGTAAAATTTCATGAAACAAAGTTGTGATGTTCAGTGTATTTTGTCTTCAGAAGCTCCATACAGTGAACCTGTTTCCTTGGTGGTGGTGGTTTGTTTTTTAAATTACAAATATGCATACTGGGTATCATAGTGGGATTTCTCTAAAACTAAATTAATTGTTTTATATGAATATATCACATTGACTTTCTGGAACAGGACTAAAACTCAAAGCAGCAATACTTAAAAACATGTCAAAACAGAAGTTCCAATTTATGTCAGACTGGAGCATCTTTTTCTTTCAAGTTATTTTAGCCTCTGAATATTAAGGGAAACAATAGTAAGGGAAACAAGCATATAGAAATCAGTTTAATTCATTTTAAAAGTGTTTCAGCTTGTGATTTTCAGCTGCTTTTAAGAATTAATAATGTAAGCTGCAGTTTAGCCAGATAATCTGAAAGTCTGGTTAAAAAAAAAGCCAATGCAATTCTGGGCTGCATCAATAGGAGTATAGCATCTAGATCAAGGGAAGTAATAGTGCCACTGCATTCTGCTCTGGTCAGACCTCACCTGGAGTACTGTGTCCAGTTCTGGGCACCACAGTTCAAGAAGGACACTGACAAACTGGAACGTGTCCAGAGGAGGGCAACCAAAATGGTCAAAGGCCTGGAAACGATGCCTTATGAGGAACGGCTAAGGGAGCTGGGCATGTTTAGCCTGGAGAAGAGGAGGTTAAGGGGTGATATGATAGCCATGTTCAAATATATAAAAGGATGTCATATAGAGGAGGGAGAAAGGTTGTTTTCTGCTGCTCCAGAGAGGCGGACACAGAGCAATGGAACCAAACTACAAGAAAGAAGATTCCACCTAAACATTAGGAAGAACTTCCTGACAGTAAGAGCTGTTCGACAGTGGAATTTGCTGCCAAGGAGTGTGGTGGAGTCTCCTTCTTTGGAGGTCTTTAAGCAGAGGCTTGACAACCATATGTCAGGAGTGCTCTGATGGTGTTTCCTGCTTGGCAGGGGGTTGGACTCGATGGCCCTTGTGGTCTATTCCAACTCTTATGATTCTATGATTCTGGTGTCCATGAAACATACACTAGGGCTTGAGAAAGAGATGTCATACCCTGTAGCAGCTCATCCAAATCAAGAACAGAATATAGAAAAAGGAAAGTCTTAAGATGAACCATTCTAAGTCAGGTCATCAGGGGCAACTTCAAGTGTAAATATAAGAGAAAGGCCTATAGTATATAAGTTATCCAATCTACTACTTGTTCCTGACTTGTGGAGGGATTTGTCATTCTTGGAACTCTTTTCAGGCTGCTCAAAGAGGATTGATAGGATAAGAGAACAAAAAATGTGCAGGAGAGAGAATACTCACATCTCTGGATCATTACCTGTTACAAAAGGGGATTTGAGCAGCTTGGGAGGGATTGTCTAGACTAGGGATGGCATCCAACCAAATTTTACTCAAGAGTACACCCACTGAAATTAATGAGCAGGATTGTGTTAGATCCATTAAGTTTAATTGGTCTACTGTGAGTAAAACTTAGCTGAATAATGCCCTGAAATGAACAACATGGTTCTCTCCAGATGTTGGGGTACAACTCCCAGCCAGCATGGCCAGTGGTCAGGGATGATAATAAATGCAATCCAGCAATATCAGTGTTGTCTTTTGTTGGTCTAGATCACATTATAGACCATAATGTTAGGAAAGGCTTTGCTGGATCAAACTGAAGCCCATTTAATTGAGCATCCTCTTCTCTCAGTAGCCAATCAGATGCTTAGGGGAAACCACAAGCAGGGACTGAGTTAAGCAGCCTTATCCCCAGTTGTGCCCCCCCCCCCCCAGCAACTTGTATTCAGAAGCATGCCATCTATGATCCTGGCAGTAGGGCACAACCATCATGGTTAGTAGCTGAATCTTCTGCAGATATTTCTATAAACACCTTTTAAAGTCAGCCAAGTTGGGGGACTACATCCCATGGTGGCAAATTCCACAGTACTTCATTTTGTGTGTCTTATATCTTCCAATATCCCTTTTTTTCCATGCCATGCATAATATTACACCTGCCTATCATGTCATCCCCCCACCTTACTCCACTTTTTCTAAACTAAAAATCCCATATTTTGGTCACCCTTTTTCTGCCCCTTTTCCAGCTTTACAATATTCTTTTTAAAGTAAGGTGAGAAGAACTGTACACGCCAGAATTGCCACACCATGGATTTGTATAACAGCATTATGATATTGCCAGTTTTGTTTTCAATCCCTTTCTAAAGATCCCTAACATGGACTTGGCCTTTTTCACAGCTGCTACACACTGGGTTGACATTTTCATCAAGATATCTACCATGACTCCAATCATTCTTTCCTGGTCAGTAACTGCCAGTTCAGACCCTACTAGTTTTTTATGCAAAGCTAGGATTCCCCCTTGCTTAGATTGATTTGCATTTACCATTTTAATGCCCATTCGCTAAGTTTGGAAAGATCCTTTTGGAGCTCTCACAACCCCCCCCCCTTTGTTTTTTACCACCCTGAACAATTTGGCATCACCAGCAAACTTGGTGATCATCCTGCTCGGCCGTAACTCCAGCACTTTTATGAACAACTTTAAAAGCACAGGTCCCAATATGATTCCTTGTGAGACCCGATTTGTTACATGGTTTTGTTGGGAAATTGTCCATTTATGCTTATTATCTGTTTCATGTTCTTTAACTAGTTACTGCACCTTTCGAGCAACAGGACTGATAGGTCTCTTTTATATCATCTCATCATCTTATTTCATAGTGCATTTGGCGGGCTTCTTAGGCTCCTCACCTAAGGTTGAGAGGGAGTTATTTAAGAGGCAAAGACTCAGAAAAAACTGTGGTAGCTGATTTTGTTTCAGATTGTTTCTTCTAGCTGCTTTCCAGGTGGGCTAGAACACTAAAGCTGATGGAGGACTTGACTTGGGGAAGAAGGTGCATTAAGCTTCCAATTTTTACACCATGTCAGCCTATATCTTATATCAAGAACTGTTTATTTCATAAAATTTATACAGCCCTTGATTGTTTTTTTTAAAACCCTCAAAGCAATTTCCAGAGAGAATAAAGCAATACAGTGGTACCTCGCAAGACGAACGCCTCGCAAGACGGAAAACCCGCTAGACGAAAGGGTTTTCCATTTTGGAGGCGCTTCGCAAAACGAATTTCCCTATGGGCTTGCTTCGCAAGACGACAGCCCATAGGGAAATCTCCGGGACAGCGGGGAAGCGCAGCACGTCTTCCCCGCTGTCCTTGGACCTCCTCCGAAGCCTGGTGGCGGGGCAGGGACACCTCCTCCCGCCGCCGCCGGGCTTCGGAACGATGCCCCGATGCCGGGGGGGGGAACGCCTCCGCCGCCGCCCGCCATCGGGATGATGCCCCGATCCCGGGCGGCGGGGGGGGGGGAACGCCTCCTCCGCCACCCGCCATCGGGACGATGCCCCGATGCCGGGCGGCGGGGGGGGGGACGCCTCCCCCCGCCGCCCGCTATCGGGACGATGCCCCGATCCCGGGCGGCGGGGGGCGGGAACGCCTCCGCCTCCGCCCGCCATCGGGACGATGCCCCGATCCCGGGCGGCGGGACGGGAACGCCTCCCCCCGCCGCCCGCCATCGGGACGATGCCCCGATCCCGGGCGGCGGGGGGGGGGGACGCCTCCTCTGCCACCCGCCATCGGGACGATGCCCCGATGCCGGGCGGCGGGGGGGGGAACGCCTCCGCCGCCGCCCGCCATCGGGACGATGCCCTGATGCCGGGCGGCAGGGCGGGAACACCTCCCCCCGCCGCCCACCATCGGGACGATGCCCCAATCCCGGGCGGCGGCGGGGGGGGGAACGCCTCCGCCGCCACCCGCCATCGGGACGATGCCCCGATGCCGGGCGGCGGGGCGGGAAGCCTGGGCGCGCTGATCTCAGCGTGCGCAGGCTTCGGCATGCTGGCACCTGTCCGCAAGCAGCGGCAGCGCTGCCGCTGCTTGCGGAGAGGTCCGCGAAGCCTGGGCCGTACAGCTTTTGAAGGCAGGCGGGGGGAGCAAAGACTTTCGCCCCCCGCCAGCCTTCAGAAGAGGTCCGGGACCTCTTCTGAAGGCTGGCGGGGGGCGAAAGTCTTTGCTCCCCCCCCCGCCTGCCTTCAAAAGCCCTCCGGGACAGCGGAGAAACGCGCTTCCTCTTCTGAAGGCTGGCGGGGGCGAAAGTCTTTGTCCCCCCTGCCTGCCTTCCCAGGGGCTTTTAAATCGCCCCGGACAGCGGAGAAGTTCTCCGCTGTCCCGGGTGATTTTAAAATGCCGCCCGTCAGCATTTTAAGATCGCCCCGGACAGCGGAGACGTCCTCCGCTGTCCCGGGGTTTTTTAAAATGCTGGGGGTGGGAAGAGAAAAGCCCTTGTCCCCCCCCCCCAGCCTTCAGAAGAGGTCGGGGGACAGACTGTCCCCGGACCTGGTCTGAAGTCGGTTTCCCTAGGAACGCATTAATTGATTTTCAATGCATTCCTATGGGAAACCGTGCATCGCAAGACGAAAAACTCGCAAAACGAAGAGACTTGCGGAACGAATTAATTTCGTCTTGCGAGGCACCACTGTATTGATAAGTAAAAAAACCAAAAACACCACCCATAAAACAACTCTGTAAATCATTCAAAACTATTTCATTAGCTGCTAAGAGTTTGGGGTATAGGGGATTCCCAGAATTACATCTTTAACAGGATAAGAGGGGCAGGTTCATGGTGTTACTAAGTTTCAAGAATAATGGGATTCATCAACTCTTCACAGTGATCCAACATCTGCTTCCCAAGAGGGGCAATCAAGCCAATCTTGGATTTACAGATAGGTCTTCATATTTTAAAGTGATGCTGATAAGGTGAGATGTTCAAGTCATATTTAGATCTCAAAAGTCAGTTGAAGCATTTCTAGATGATGATACTTCATTGTGGTGGCCATGTAAATAATACTTTCCCATTCTGATTTGATAGGTATTGTCTCAGGTTTTTTTATACTTCTAGTATAGAAAGGATGTAAAGGTTTACCTGTCCATATCCAGTATATTAAGAAATGTTTTATTTATTTGCCTTAATGGATTATTTACAATAGTAATGGCCATCATTACCTAACCAGCACCTTAGTCATACCTTTTTGATAAAGTAGGGTAGAAAAGCAGTTCAGGTCTCCCTCACCTGTCTCAAAACCCACAAATTTTCAGCTAAAGAAAGAATTACTTTACAAGAAGTTAGTTCATAGAATTCCAGAGAATGGTTGTCCTGTCCAACCACTTTTATAAGACTGTGGAACACTAAATTAGGATCAGAATCTTCACATGACTCAGAACAGTTTCTTTGTAGTAGTGGCCCTGAGGCTGTAGGGCAGGGATGGAGAACCTATCATCCCTGACTATTGGCCATGCTGGCTGGGGTTGATGACTTGGAGCCAAACAGCATCTGGAGGACTATGGTTTCCCTTTTTCAACTGTAGGATGACTTCCCTGAGAAAGGAAGTTGTGGCAAGACACCCCTGTTTTGTTTGACTTTTGAGCTATCCAGTTAGGCTATGAATTGAGCTGGGACAATTAGAAATCAGTAGATACTTTTTGTTCTATCTTTAAGTAACACCAAATTGTATCTTTAGACAATTATTATTCATACTTACTGTATAGCGTGCCTTTCACCAAATGGCCCTAGGGTGGGTTTTCTGGGGGGACAGAATTAAAATAAGCATAGTGTACAATTATAATCCTAAAATCAAACTATAAAAATAATTAATATAGGAATAACAAAATAGCAGTACAGAGCAACCAGCAGTGCAGAAGTACAGAAGGCACTCACTCAACCAAAAGAGTAAAGAGATCCATCTTGATGAGTTGTCAGAAGCATACAGTGATGGTGCAGTGTGCACCTTATAGGGTAGGTCCTTCCACAGTCTGGGGGGCACCACAAAGAAGGCCCCCCCCCACACCACTCAAACCACAGAAGGTTCAACCTCCCTTGCTGATCTTAGCACCAAGGCTGGTTATGGGAGGAGGCACTCCTTCATATAATTGCACCCAAGTTGTTTATGTCAAAGTTAATACTTTAAATTGCACCTCTTAGTGAATTGACAACTGGTGCAAATCTTTGGAAGCTGAATTTGCACTAGTTGCAGCTTCCAAAAAGTCTTCAAGGGCAGCTCCACATAGAGTGCATTGCAGTAGTCCCATCTGGAAGTTACCAGAGCATGTATCACTGTGGCCAAGCTGTCCTAAGTTATTGAGTTTCTGGGATTCTTGAGTTTCTGGGAAAGCAAGCTATAAATGATTCAAACAAATCAATAAATTCAAACAGGTCAGTCTACAGCAAGTTCTAAGTAGCTACTATAGGTTAGAGTCAGGTTCTGCAGGACTGAAAGTGCTCCCAGGAATGATAAGTGTTAGTCTAACAAAGCCCAAAGCCTAGTGAGCTTTTATATCCTCAGGCAAGGTTTCCCATCTGTAGGGAATTTGTCGATGCAACCATTGAATGGCATTGGATTTTACCTTCTTCCAAAGGGACCCTAAGGAGAATAAATTGTTTAGGGTGACGCAAAGCGACTCCTTACTAAAAAGTTTTGATCTTCTACATTAACAGTCTGGTAACTCAATGTCTTTTCTTAAAGACATATTTTCCAGCAGATTCAAGAACTATGAGAGTTTGAGTGCAGGCTCAATATATTTAGATGAGGATTCACTGTCAGAGAACATGGGGGCTGCATCTGAATTACAGCGTTTGACATGGTGCAACACAAATTGTTGAAGTGCATAAGGAGATCAGACCAAGTTGGGGGGGGGATGAAGGGGGAGAATGGTGATGGTATGCTGTATGCCACCTTGCTCAATGTTTCAGACCAATAGGAGGTTGATATCACCTGTATATTAAGCCACAGATCCTGGTTTAATACACTGAACAAGACAGAATATAAAGTTGGCTTAATATTGTGGCTTGTTGGAATGTCATTAACTATAGTCCTGGATTCTTGCAGAATGGGGAAGCTATGGTTAAGTGCCAAATTCAGGTTTGTTTTGCCACTGATGTAATGGAGTGGCAAAGAGTGAAGTGGCAGAAAAGGAGCTGCCTGCATGTAGGTCCATGCTGCATGTGGTGCATAACCTAGATTATTAAACTTTGTTTTCATGTGACCATTGCGAGTAAAGAACTGGAGGATGGTAGAAACTCTGGATTAACTGGGTATTGTGTTATGTGTTACACTCATGGATAAAGTATCTTTTTTATTTGGCCACCAACCTATCTGCCACTTATTATCCTGTGTCAATCTAGTAAATTTACATGACATCATTGACTCTTAAGAGGTGGTGGTGGTGGTAAAAGGGAATAACAATATGATTATTTGAGACTTATGAAAAACTAATGTCTTAAAGTGGTATCGACAAAGTTCCATAAACTTTATCAGAAACCATAGATACATTGTTTGTGGTGCAGATTGTTTTGGTTTTGTTTTGTTTTTTGTACATTTGGGTTTTTTGTGTGTGCAGTCCTTCCTGTATAAAGGAATGCTGGTCCTAAAGGATCTCCTAACTATCAGGGGGTGGTAGCTCTGGTGGTAAGATGGTAGCTGGAAACTCCTTGTGCCTACATGGATGATAGCTAATAATTTTATTGGATCCCTGCCATTGACTGGAGCTTCTGTAGATCAGAGATCATTTTTGTTTGGTTTTGTTGATCTGAACTGTGCTAGGATGTCAGTATAAAATAGTTCTTATGAAATAACATTCAATGGTAGAAAATGATTTGTACTGGTTTGTAGAAACTGCGTCAGACCTTGAACTTTATTTTTTTCATGCTCTTTTGCTGTATCTGTAGAAAATGTAGATATTCGCAATAAGCCAATCAATGTATTGAAAAGTAGACCTAATCTGCACACAAAGTAATTGGAAGAATATCTGGGGTTTTCCACATTCAACTTACCCAGGTAAGGGTACGTAAGGCTCCTTAACAGCAAAGGCTCTGTGCCAACTCCAAATCTACATAGGTGCTCACACCTACCAGCCAGCACTGCATGTGGGTACCCCAATAAGATACCGGTTTACTCAGCAGAGAGGAAAGAATTTACAAGACTAAGTCTAGTCTCTCACCATGCCAAACAGCTTGTCAGCACTATTTATAGTAACCAAATGGGGCTTGCATGCAGTATCTTGGTGCTGAATCTTGCAGGGTAATTACATTAAAAGGAGTTGGTTTGTGTCTATTTCCCATTCAGCTAGGATCTGTGTGCAAAGAGTTGCTTCAAGAAGTATATGACAACACTCACCCTTGGACACAGGGGCATAAAACAATATTAAAAAATATAATTTTGTATATTGCCTTTTTAAAATTTACCAGTAATAAGTCTTTATGTTCCATGACTGTATCCAAAAAGAAAGGAAAATTTTGTGGTTTTTTCTTTGAACAGCAGAACACCCCTTCCCCCAATATTGCCATACCACAAATTGATTTTGGAAATCTGTCAGGGTGTTATTCAGCTAAGTTTTACTCAGTCGGCCCACTAAAATTAATGAAGATGACTAAGTTATGGACATAAATCTCAGTAGTTCTACTCTGAGTAAAACTTAGTTGAATGTCACTCTTTAGTTTCCAAAGCTGGTTACCATTTGACATGAGATATGTTCTTCAAGAGAGACAAAGTGTATAAATTTTATTGACTTTATTGAATCACCTTTATGGTTGTTTAATCCTGGCCCTTAGTTGTACCACTTGGATGGAACGTTAATTTTTAATCAAAAATTATTTTAAAACAGATGAATAAATTTTCTTTTTACTTCTTTTTCGCTTTAGGAAAGCTAAACTTGTAGAACTGAGTATTTTTAGCGAAAGGAGTAGATTGTAGGACGGTTTTGAAATATTATGCCTCTATCATCAAGTAATACCCAAGGCACACATTTTAAAAATTCCTAACTGTACTCTTGAAACACAATGTGAGAATTAGCAAATCGTTTCAACATGATAAGTTGTGCTTTTCAAAGATCAATTCAATTCATGCTAAAAAAGGAACATAACAGGCTGAGAACATGGCCCTGAGTCATCTTACTCTTCAACAACTGCATGTGAACGAGAATATATTAGTAAATGTATTTTGTAGACCAGTAGCACATTGCACAGCAGGTAAGAAAAGAGACCTTGCAGGTAATGAACCCACTATGTGTATCTGTTTGGATGGGACAGATCTGAGATGCTTAGAATATACTAATGTCTGGGTGTAGTTTGGCGTGTTAAAGGTATAGGTATATCTGTGCAGCCATGAATCCTTATGGACTTTTTAATACATAACTGAAACAATGAAGCTGATATAACGAAAGGCATTAAAAAACAACCACACTTCTAATTATTAGATAAAGCATTGTATTGCTAGAATATATTTCATAACCTGTAATTCATGTTGCTGATTACTTCGAAAGGCGTAGCTTTTAAATAAACCATTTTCAGTTATCAGAAACTAATAAACCAAGACATATTTATATGCAAGAAAAGGCAGAGAGTAAATAATTGCACTGGTGACCAATACTGTAATAATCCTGTTTTACAATATGCACTTGACAGGTTGTAATAGTGCTAATTGAAGAGACTAATTCACACTTGCTTCATTCTATTCAAAGGCAAAATCAGCAGCTTGTTTTGCTTTTGACCAGATGGTCCTGATGAACACCTACTGTGCACTTTAAGTGCTTTACTAGAATTACAAAGGCTGGGGGGCTGCGTCCAACTCGGAATGATTTGAGAAGAAGAGGGGGAGAAACCCCTTCGGTGCTCAATGGATTTGGTGCAACTAAATTAATTCTAGTGGGCCCATTACACATTGAGCCCCTTTTCAAAGTCCTGAGCCTCCTCGTTTGTTCTGTAGCAACGAGAAAGTGAAAGGCAGATTACTGCAAACAGAAATAAAAAAAAAAAACCTGCTCTGAAAGGGAGAAAAGAGGCCTTGAAGCCTTTTCATATCATTTTGGGTTTTTCAAGTGCGTTATTTTTGGGAAGGGTGGATGTCTGAAAAGCCAATTGGGGTTTTTTTGTTTTAAAGTGCGCTATTTAAGTACCATGAATATAAAAGCAAGAGCAACAGTTGACTGAGTTTACTGTGGTAAAGCTTTGTGTCCCAAGGATGAATCAAATTCATTATAGTCGGCTCTTTGTATTTTAATATGAATGTGAGGTTAGTTTCACAAGGCTGTGTCTGTTTAGGATAATTATAATTTAATATTTTCCTTTTTTTTTGTAAAATTAGCACAGTAGAGGTCTGAAATTCCAACCAGAAGCCAGATTTATTATTATTAATAATCATCATCATAATTTTTTTTTAAAAAAAGAAATCAGACTTTGAAGTATCCGGAGAGTTTAAAACTCAAAAGGATGCTAATTTCCAATGAAAAGAGAGGCTTTTTCCAATTGCATTGAAGCAGAGATTATTATAACTAATTAGAAGTCACACATCTGTTAGTCTTTGGTTTGTGAGCACTTGTGTATGGCTCCATGTATGTATATGTGTATGTGTGTGCATGGAGAAAGTTATATATGTTGAGAGAGGTGCACAAATACCTGTTTTTCGTAGTCCAAATCATACATGTTTATGTATAAATGGCCATGTAATTTAATGTTAGAAATACATAGTCATGGATGTTTTTGGACATATTAAAAAATCATTGATATATGCTTTTTTTTTTAAAAAAAAGCAACCGGCAACTTGGTCTTCAAGGCTCCTAAATTGGGCCCTAAGTTTGCTAATCGCTTTACAGAGAACTGTAATAAAAAAATATAAGCCAATATTGTGATTAGTCAAAAACTTTTGAAATGTTCTTTAATGTAAACCTGACAGTATAATGCTTGCTTTTGAAAAGGTGTTAGTGTGAAATGATAAAAGTGTACAACTGCAGTTCACATATAATCAGGGAAGTCAGAATTGCAACACTTATGCCATTTCCCTTGTAAGTGAATGTATGTTTAGATGAAATATGTGTAAAGAAACTTGAAATCTAAGTTTCTGTGACACATTTTATAACACAACATTATTATTTTTTCATTTGGTAAATATGTAGGCACTTTGCATTAAAAAACCCCCTGAATAAAACAATATTTTTTAAATTATTTCAACGTGCTTTTAAAATATGCCTGTATATCAAACATAATATCTTGAGGAGGTGGGGGAGGAGATAGGAGAAGAAAGGGAAAAGAGGGTTGATTTTTGATGTACAATTAAAATGCAAGGGGGGAAAGCCTTATTCCCCTCTCCCAATACTGTCTTTTAGGTAACAATGATTAGCCTTATTAATCTGGTCATTTTTCACCTTGCCTTTTAAAAGTAGATTTGAGAAGAAGATGACTTTGTACCATCAAACAATCCAATTATATTGATAAGTAGGGAGGTGCTAATGAACTGTTAACTCTGACAAAAGTTTTCTGTAAACTTGAGTTAAAAATAATCACCAATTTGAAAGTATTCATTAAGAGATATTTCTAATTGCTTTAAAAGTTAAAGTATGTGTATGTGTCGAGTATTGTAAATGTATGCATACAAAGAATAACAAACAAATATGGTTAGGATAAATGTGAAAGAAATATTGCACAGTGTAGTGAGGCCCTAGATTTTTTAAAAATAAACATCATTATGGGAATCAGTTTAAGGCTGTATTTAAATTTTTACTGACTCCTGATCTTACAACATGCTGTCTTTTTACTAGTTGGGCATACGTATAATATTAAATACAATGACATATTGCATTAATGGTATCAGGGCAATTCACAGGTGAGAGTCAGTTCAGTGTGGCCCTACCAGTCACTGACATTAGCATGTAAACTACCACCATAATATTATTACAGTTGTACCTTAGTATCACATTTTCTCTGATCTGAACAGTCTGCTTGCTATCTATCTTCTGTCTAAAGTGTTAGTTCTGTGAGGCATGAATGCTGCTTTGTTTTCAGCTGTAAATAGGACTTAAATAATCCAAGATGGTATCAGAGTGTACTAATTGCACCTACCCATTTCGAAATGTGCTTTTATTATAAGAATAAAATGCCCTAAAAACTCTTTGTAGCAAAGTTATTCATTTGTCAACATATAAAAATCATGGGTGTAGATTAAACCACCACGAAGCTCATTTAAAGGGTAATGCAGCCTCATAATCACCCCCAATAAATCCCTGTTACTGTTTTTAAAGCTCTCAGCAAACATTTGCAATAAGTGGCCAAATTTATGCCTTGCTTTGTGGTTGTTGCGTGACCAGACAGAGTGGCACAGGATTGTTTTAAGATTTTTACAGCTGCAAGGGAAAAGCATCTGTTCTTAGAAAATCCAGCATTGTTTAATTTTGACACTGACTCTTCCATGCTGTTTGTACCAGGGTCTGGATTAGGTGGCACCAAGATGAAATTTCTTTTAAGTTGCTTCCAAATGCAGCTGTCACCATACATGGCCTGGTAGATAAAGCAAAGACGCTACAGCTAAAACAAGCATCTTTGTGCTGGGTCATCACAGTAGAAAAGCTAGGAGGGAGGAATGCTAATATTGTATCTCACAAATAGCTAGAGCATTAGTCTTAAATCAGTGGGGGGAGGGTAGAATAATAAATTTCCTATAATTGTGATAATAAGGTTGTGAACTTAACACTTGCTATAAGTGATGTCCTCAAGAAAAGGAACAAATTGATTTTTAATATGGCTACATCATTGCAAAACCCAAGTAGTATTTAACAGCAACATGTAAAACACATGCATTTAATTGTAGTATCAAGCAATTTACAGCAATCTCCTGAGTATTTTTTTTTATCATTCTGACCCAAGTTTCAAGTTTTGTAAAAATAACATTTCATTTCCCACAAACTTCCAAAATTGCATGCATTTCTGTCCAGCTGGTGCAACGTAAATGATACAAAGCCAACATGTGACTGCCTGCCTGTATTACAGAATGTTTAATTTGTTAATGAATTGAGACTCTTTAATCATAGATGAAAGCTTTTGTAATGATAAAACATCTCCAACAATGTATATTGAAGACATTTAAAAGAATGCACTTAACAATAGACAACCTTCATTTTTTTATATGCCCATTTTTGAAGACAGGGGGAATGCTCCCTCAATCCCAATATTCTTTAGAAGTATGTAAAACAGTCAAATTTAAAGCTATAGTTCATTTAAAGGTAAAGGTAAAGGGACCCCTGACAGTTAAGTCCAGTCGCGAATGACTCTGGGGTTGCGGTTCTCATCTCGCTTTACAGGCCGAGGGAGCCGGCGTTTGTCTGCTCCACAGACAGTTTTTCTGGGTCATGTGGCCTCCATGACTAAGCCGCTTCTGGCGAAACAGAACACTGACACCAGAGCAGCGCACGGAAACGCCGTTTACCTTTCCGCCAGAGCAGTAGCTATTAATCTACTTGCACTTTTGGACGTGCTTTTGAATTGCTAGGTTGGCAGGAGCTGGGACTAAGCAATGGGAGCTCAACCTGTCATGGGGATTTGAACCACCAACCTTTTCATCGGCAAGCCCAAGGCTCAGTGGTTTAGACCGCAGCGCCACCCGTATCCCATAGTTCACTTTCATTAGTGCATTGAAGGCATACTCTGTTAGGAAGGATAGGTTGTATGGTAGGGAGAATATTTGTCTAAGTTCTGCATCTTTGGTTTGTCAAGAAGGTCATGTAGTGGACACTGTTGGGCGTGTTTTGGGCAGGGGGTGAAGTGGGGGAGAATATAAGGGGGGATATAAGGTTCACATTTCTTCTCTGCCATGGTGTTCTCTGGGTGACCTTTCTCATATGGCGGTTATATTCACCATCTGGAATTCCTCTGGGGAAGAATGGGCCAGAAATGAAACAAATAATCTTTTACCGTTTATGTTCTGGAAGCATATGCCCAGTGTAAGACCTTGAAACATCAAACTATAAAGCAGCTGATCTGATTAATGTATGGCGATCAGTTGCACCTCCAACCCATTTGTCTGTGTAACTGCAGAGCACCTAGCAGTTCTGGTAGAGCTCAGGTAGATGAAGCACTTAGAATCTAAGACTTAGACGTTGCTAGCACTGATTGAAAGGTGTTGCAAGATGACAGAATATAAAAATAGGATTATTTACCGGTAGCTTTTTTAAAAGCCAAGTTATATCTTGCCTTTCTATATAAAGATACCCAAGACAGCTAAATGATATATAAAAATCCAAAATATATATTAAAAAACCCTAAGTGCAAGTTAGATAGAAGATAAAATACAAGTCAAGTAGATTAAACACATGCCAGAATAAGTCAAAGCAGAGAGGTCAACTGTGAAGCTAACAGACACGTCTCTAAGGGCCGGGAGTATTAAAATTATTTCAGGTGGTCTTCCCAAACATACTTCAGATACAGGTATAAAGAAGGACCACACCAGCTGATGTTAGAGAGTGGGTAAGAGATGGTCTTTAAGTATCTGGGCCTTAAATGATTATGGCATTAAAGCTAGATGCTTTATCAAGTGGTTTACAAATACAGTGGTACCTCGGGTTACATACGCTTCAGGTTACATACCCTTCAGGTTACAGACTCTGCTAACCCAGAAATAGTACCTCGGGTTAAGAACTTTGCTTCAGATTGAGAACAGAAATCGTGCTCTGGCGGCGCGGCGGCAGCAGGAGGCCTCATTAGCTAAAGTGCTTCAGGTTAAGAACAGTTTCAGCTTAAGAATGGACCTCTGGAACGAATTAAGTACTTAACCCGTGGTACCACTGTATATTGTGATCTGGGATCAAAGAGCACTCTACTGAGAGATAGTAAGGATCTGCAACCCTCATGAAATAAGCAACTGCAGCAGTTGCATCTGGAGAAAAAGTGATGGAGGTAATAGGAACACAGTAGGCTAACTTAGAGCAAGAAAGGTCTAGATCCAGTCTACTTCTATTATGATTATTACTACAATTAATTACCCACCCTTCACTTCAAGGTCCCAACTTAAAATTGCAGAAGATGGGCACTAAAAATATGCATCTCAAATGTCAAAAGCCAGGGTAAAGTGGAGGGTCTTCAGCATTTGCTGGAAGCTGTATAATGAAGATGCTAGATATCTTTGTGAGAAGCAAGTTCCACAACTTAGGGGCTGCGACTGAGAATGCCCTCTCCCAGGCCACCACCCTCTGAGCTTCTGAGGGCAGTGGAAGAACCAAGAAGTTTCCCTCCACTGATCTTAGCACCCGAGAGGGTCTCTTTAGGGGAGGGGGCAGTTCAGTTTGGGGGGCATTTAGGGCTTTAAACACTACCACAAGTACATTGAATTGGGCCTAGAAACGTACTGGCAGTCAGTGCAGCTGCTTTAAAACAGGGGTTATTTGAGATCCGAACCCCAGCCAGTAATCTGGCCACTGCATTTTGGACCAATTGAAGATTCCGAGTCATTTTCAAGGGCAGCCCCTGTAAAGTGCATTATAATAATCCAGTCTGGAAGTTAGCAGAGCATGGAGAATAGTGGCCAAGTCATCCAAAAGGGGCCATAGCTGGGGAACCAGACAGCTGAAAAAAGGGCACTCCTTCCTAGTCATTGAGAGCACCTGAGCCTCCAGGGACAATGCCAACCTGTCTGCCCACCTCCTGGATTTCAGAACTCAGGGCATATTAACACCTTTGTCTTTTTAGATTCAGCTTCAGTTTATTGGCCCACCCAGACTATCACTGCCTCCCAGCACTGGTCTAGCACCTCAACTGCCTCTGTGCGATCCATGCCCAAGAGCTGTTTAAAAGCATGAGAGTTAACATTTTTGGATGAGAATATTTTTATAGTGTATACAAGTTTTGAAAGTTGCAAACTTTATAGAAGAATCGATGACATTGATAGTGTTGGTGGCCCTAGTAGAGTTCAGCTTATTTCTTCTGAAGTTTATATTATTTACAGTTGATGTTAAGAACCAAACTTGCCAAGATGCTGGGATCCACATGGTCAGGCTCTTAACATATTCCCCCAGGAAATGTGGCTATGGACTGCGCTGGATTTAGAGGGTGGTGTAAGCAGTTCCCCTACACAGAACACCAAACTGAGGGGACTAATAATAATAATAATAATAATAATAATATCCCAATATTTATACAGGTATCTACTGAGAAGACCCATAAAAACCAATATTTAGGGTGCAGAACCAAATGTTGTCCTTGCTCAGGGCGCCATTTTACAGACGTCTACCCCTGGCATGGGTTTGTACATTAATAGGAGCAACAGCTCTCTCACCTTCTGTTTCTGTCTCTCTGTTCGTTCCTAACTTTGCCCTATTTACAATCAAAATTTCCCCACCCAGTTGCTTTCCTAGGAGCGCAGCGAGAGAGTTAAGAAGACAGCTTGGGGAAACCACTGGGGGGCTGCTTTTCTTTTCCCATTCTGCTCTGATTAGATTGTCTCATAACCACTATTTCTTCCCATCAAATACACAGCTTTTCTGGGTGGTGGCGAAGTGAGTTAGAAGGAGGCAGATCTCCCAGTTTCTTTGCTAATTTGGCCCCAATTATTCTGCCTCTTCATACTTTCCCATGGAATCTGCAGATGGTTGCTTATTTCATTGCCAAAAGGTGGCAGTAGTGAGAAAAATCTCCTTAAGAGGCTTCTGTTTTGATTCCCCCCATATACATGTACTGTCAAGGCCATGGTGTGGATATTGGGACAAAAATCCAATGCACTGGAAAGAATCTGCAAAGTTTTTCAAATATTTTGATTTACTGTTGCATAATGTGCTAAGTAAAACAAATTATGCAAATAGTTAACAGTGCACAAGTTATATACAAACTATCCATTTGGTATATAAAGAAACATTGGTGCAAATTATGCACATGGTATTCTCCGATTCATTCAGATATTAAGGTCTGGATTCAGCGTTCTCCGACTGCCAGCACAAGGCTGCTGCACTAGCATAGGAGTAAGTATAATGCAGAATATGAAATCCAGTGCAATAGTGCACTAATGGAATCTTGTTGTGCAACTGGTTGTGCAACAAGAAGTATTGGGCTTGGCTTCCTGTGCCTTCTCTTGTGCAAATCATTCTGCTATTGTAAGCTACTAAGTAAAAGGTAAAGGTAAAGGATCTCAGGACGGTTAAGTCCAGTCAAAGGCGACTATGGGGTTGCGGTGCTCATCTCATTTTCAGGCCGAGGGAGCCAGCGTTTGTCCACAGACAGCTTTCCGGGTCATGTGGCCAGCATGACTAAACCGCTTCTGGCACAATGGGACACCGTGACGGAAACCAGAGTGCATGGAAACGCCATTTACCTTCCCACCGCAGGAGCTGGGACCAAGCAACGGAAGCTTACCCCGTCGTGGGGATTCGAACCGCCGACCTTCTGATCGGCAAGCCCAAGAGGCTCAGTGGTTTAGACCACAGTTCCACCCACCCCCGTCACACTGTGCCACCTCCATTGACTAGTATACCACTATGGGACTTTAGCTTAGCACTACGCTAAATAATTCCTCATGTCTACAAAGGGAATAGTTTTCAGTGATCAGGTATCATAGAGGGAGGGACAATAGCTCACAGTTAGAACATGTGGTTGGCTTGCAGAAAATCCCAGTTCCAGGTCTTGACCTTTCCCGTTGTAAGGATTAGCAGGTGATGGGAAAGACCTCACTACCAGTCAGAGCAGGTGATTCTGGGCTAGATGAACATAGGTATAAGGCATCTTCCTATGTGCCATTTAGTAAAGTTTGTAAGCAAATCCCAGCTTGGAAACTGGGATAGCTCAGTACGTAGGGCATGAGGCTCTTAATCTTAGAGTTGTGGGTTTGAACCCTACATTTGGCAAAAGATTTCTGTATTGCAGGGGACTGGACTAGATGACCCACATGGCCCCTTCTAACTATGATTCTTTGATCTATGATCTTCCTGGGAATACTATCTGAACCCTCTATCTAGGTTCCTTGTTGACTATGGGGTGTGCTAGATTTCCCTACTGTTGACTGGTAATCAACAGGAATATAGTAACAGTGTCTCTGAGCATAAGAAGTGCATCCTTACCTTATCACTCACTCACTCACTCACTCACTCACTCACTCACTCACATGCATGAAGGGCTTACAGGAAATATTGCAAGACTTTCTCCTATTCCCTGCACTTCTTTTTTTAAATAAATTTTCATTTTTATAACCTTTATTGTAATACACTTGATGTATTTTGAATGTTTCCAAACTATCTTTAGTATTTTGCATGTCATTGTGTTAAATATATGTTGTTTCTTTTAGGATAATCTTCTGCATGTCTTCTATTCCTTCTTCTCTTCCTAAATCTACTAAAGTGTACACTGCAGCCTTTTCTATTATACTACCAGAGCCCTGCTGGATCCAATCAAAGTTCTGTCTAGTCCACCATCCTGTTCCATACAGTGAAGCCCATAAACAAGGCATCTGAGAAGGAATTCAGCATCATGTTCTTCTGATTGTTCTGTCAACCCAAGCATTTTACTTTGCCAGACAGAATGATCTTCCCACTCCTCCCTTCGCCCTGTTCCAGGGTCTCTCGCACCCCTCCAGAGCCAATGGGGTGGGGTGGAGAGGTTGAAAGCCTCATTGCACAAGCAGAAGTCCTTGTGTAGGGCTTCCACTGGTGAGACTCATTAGTTGAATCCCACCCTCCCGGAGAATATTCCTCTTCCACTGTTGTTCTCAGCAGCTGGTACACAGAGGCCTGTTGTCATCATGATTAGTAGCCGTTGTAGCTATATTTTTCCTTAATTTTCTAATTTCCTTTCAAAGCCATCTAAATTGGTGGTCATCATTTTGTGGTAACTAATTCCCTAGTTTAACTGCATACTATTTAATTATTCAATCAATTATTGTGCTTATATCCCAAAGAGCTCAAGGCGGTGCACATGGTTCTCCCCCTTCTCATTTAATCCCCTTTTACTGATGCACAACATCAGTCTCACCCAAATTTATGATTATCTAGAATCATAGAACGGTAGAGTTGGAAGGGACCTAGATTAATATCTTTGTATATTGACCAATGAACTAGAATTCCTAGTTGTGAGGTATTCCTTTCTCCTAGTTCTTTCTCTCTGTATTTAGCAAATGTATATTCTCCATTTTCTTTGGGCTGACTCTGGATCCATTACAGTGCAGATAGAGAAGTACAGAGTGATTTCATTTTCATCTTAAAAAAAATAAAAATCCTTTTCCTTTGCATTGAATAGTGTCATCTATAGTGTCGCGTTTAATGTTGCATCTGCTTGCGGTGTTCTTACGGATGGAATTTCATTGTTCAGGACTGTGGGAGTGCAGAATTCCTCTATAACATAGTATGCCAGTGTCTATAGTACCCTCAAAGCCACTGACTCCCCACTGTCACCGATCTTCCAGCTTCTTCAGTCTTTCTGTGTGGAGCTAATTGGTTCCCCAGGCTTCTGTTGCCCCCTGTGCTCATGTCAGTGGCTGTTTTTCTCTGTTGATGCACTCCATGTATCTCTGTGTGTGCTGTATTATGAACTTCATGTAGAGGACTTCAGAACACATTCATAATATTTGTATGACTGTGGTTTTTATTGCATACCAGTCTTTTGTTATGGCTTTTATGACCTAATGTTTGCCTGAGAGAGCCTCCGTGCACCAGATGGCTGTGTTAGTTCTCAGTCACACACACACCCCCACACCAATTGTGCCCCTTTGGCAAGGGTAGATTTGTGTACTGCACTCATGACTGCTCAGCCATTGTGAGCTAGGCCACTCTGGTGTGCTTATGCGATTTTGTTGGTGCAATTATGCCTTATCCTGGCAAAGTACAAGCTTAATAGTAGCAGCTGTTTCAAATCATTTCTCTCCCCATCTTACCCTTTCCTTTGCTATTTATTTTAATATAGTTTTTAAACATTGAATATAAAACTGAATATGGTGCCAGTATGAAATCTAAATGGTATTACAGTGTAACAGCAGATAGGGACATTTGACAGGGGAAAGGGTGAGTGGGAAGGTTTGAATAAAGTAATGCGGCAAACTATATGGTAAAGAAATATCAAAAGTATAAAGGCTAGTGGAACCATACATATAGGGGAAAAGTGATAAAGACATTTTAAAGACACTAAATGAAAAAATATTTTGCCTTTCTTTCTTTCTTTCTTTCTTTCTTTCTTTCTTTCTTTCTTTCTTTCTTTCTTTTGGGATGTGTGTGTGTATGTTTGCCAGTGCCCTATATCCCATATATGCTTTAGAAAAAAGGCTGCCTGTGGAGTCAGTAATGTGTGCAGCGATCTTCTCCATGATCATAGCATCCCAAATATGAACAAACCAGCCACATATGGAAAGTTAATCCTGTTGATTTCCATTGTGCAGCTATTTGGGACAGCAAATCAAAGAAAAACAATTATGTCTTTGAATAGTCTTGAAACATCCACATAGTCAAACACTTTAATTAATGGATCAGGTGAAATTCTGTAACCTGTAACAGTGCAGGTGTATAGTATAACTGTTGACCAAAAACTTTGATTCTCAAGACAAGCCTGAGAGGAAAACAGGTTCTTTTATACCCACATTTCCCCAGCAAACCTTTATACACTTACCTGGGGGTACGTTTCCACTGGACATGAGGGGCCAGATTCAACTAACAGGTTCTATTAGCAGAAGTCTGATCAAAGACTTGAGCTACCACAACAGGGCTTTCTCCATCTCCTCCCCTATGTCCTCCCCAAATTGGCTCAGGGTGGCAGTGGGGGGAAAAACCCCAGAAGAGCATGTGGGGAAAGGAGAGGGGAGACAATGGCAAGCAGATTGCTCCATCAGTGCAAGCGTCGCAGCAGAGATTTAGGACCAGAGTTTTCCTTCTCTTACGTGAGCTACCTTGCCAGGTTGATGAGCCCCATCTGCCCCTTACTTCCCTCTACAACACGTGCAGAAACCACCTTATTGACCGTTGGACTGACCATTAGTCTCATCCGTTCAATCCTCTGGAGCCTGTGTTCACATGCAGCCGAAGTTCCTAAGTCACCAAGGGTTGAGACCCATCAGCTACCCTGATCTGGCTCCTGTTGCATGCTGACATCTGCTAGGAGCCACAGGGAAGGGCTGAGTGCAGGATGGGGACCAAAGGCGGACAAACTACCCCAGAAGGAGCACGGCAGGTAGTACCAGAAGTACTACCTCTCCCCTAACACCCAATTAAAAAAGATAGAAAAGTAGATGGAGCTACTTTAGATTTCCATTTATCCCAGACTGATAGAGCAACATGAACAAAAGCATTTCAACATTGGGAAGGTCTAGAACCAAAGCAAAGCCAAATTAATCTTTCCAGACTGGAAATATTATAAATATTATATAATTGCCCCCCCCCCAATATCCCAACCCTATAGAAAAAGTGAACTCTTCAGTAGCCCTCTGCTGTTTTCCTTGGATAACTTTAATACTGACCTATCCCTCCATTTCATAAAACTGAAATTGTGTGTTCAGTTATTTGGCTTTCTCAGGTTTGCTATAAAGCAAAGGCTTTGTAGAATTGGATTAATTCAAATCTTTGTGTGTTTTAACATGCTAAAGCTACAGACTTAACGTCTCTAGTAGGAGAGAAATCTCTTGCCTCAGAGAGGGAGAGCCAATGTTGGATTTCACCACTACCACCTCTGTGGCCCTCTTGACCAAAACAGCCCAAAAGGTGGTGTGTTGGGAACAGTTCAGGCATGTGGTGCAGGAGAACTGATGAAGGCTCAGCTCCAATGCCTTGTCAAGTTCTCAGATCCCAGACATACCACCATATCCAAGAGAAATCTATGCTCGCTCTGCCAGGCTGGTCAGCAAACCTGTGGGGTTCGCAGAGCACGTTGTGACACTGCCAGATAGAGCATATGTTTTTGCTATTTTAAATTGTAAAACACAAAGCTGAACATAAAGAATCATCTTTCTACTTTAAGAAAACAACATTTATTTTCTCATTAAATGGATGCCTGGGTTGATTGATAGGATAGGGATGAGCAAGCTTTGGCTAGGATGTACTGCTGTTGATAAAACTAATAACAATTCATGAGATGTATTGTCAAAGCGTTTGACAAAGATAATGTTGGTGGTACTATAGAATATGAAATGTTGTGGGATTATTATTATTATTTTAAAAAAACCTACACTGTTGGAATTTACTAAATAAGTTTTTTTTTTTTTTTGCTGATGAAATAGCACAGTGTTGGTTTTTTTAAGTGCAAGCCCTCATAGTTAAAGATATAAAACGGCAATTCCATGGTTGTATAGCACGACATAGCTCAGAGCTGAGATTAGAGAAACCCTGTAGAGTGGGTAATACTTGAGGGCATCTACAACTAGAAAAGTATGTGAATTTAGGCATGGGAGGAAGGAAGGATCTGCTTTAAATTTAGTGTAGGGTCACTGAATCTTAATGATAGATTAAATAGGGGAGGTGGAATAATGAATAGGGGTATGCAGTGTGTAGCACTAATACTAGAAGTCTATGCTTTGCAGTGGTTATTTAATGTCTTTTCCCATATGTTTCTGAATAGAGCAGGTTATGGCAGGGATGAGCTAAGGAATAGCTTTGTTAGTGAATAGTTTAAATGGAAGTAATTTTTTTAAAAAAGAATTCATTCTATGAATATAGTAAGACAGCTTGTTAGTCGCTTAATAGGACAATGTAAGAATACTTAATACCACAGACTTTAATGTTCATTATGAAGTATATTTATAATTAGGTGTAATCTGTATGGGAATGTGTGGTGGAGTTAAACGCTTACAGTCTATGATAATAATAGATAGTTATAGCTCTGAAAACAATAGACCTTTTGGTTTAAGTTTATTTTTATAACCTTGGTTACAGTTGCGCTAAATTCCAGCTATCTTGTGGAAGTTAAGGATCTGACAAAAGTAGACTGAAAATTAGAAGGGAAAAGGCAGCATTATTGAAATATTGGCTAGCAACGAGTCTATGTACATGTAGTACATGTCAATGGTGTTTGTATGAGCAGTGTGTTTGTTTATGGTTTATCACATATGAATAGCTTGCGTGGGCATGTAAGAGTGTGAGAGGGTGATGGGAATGGCCACTCAGAAACAACTGTGCACAACCTCCCCCGTACTTTTAGATGCTATTTATGAACCTACTAATTTAATATTACTATTAAATTATCATACTGTATTAAAGACAGAACCTAAAATTTGATGGGGAAATCTCTGAACACTTGAACTATTGAACATCTGTGAATGTTCATTTGAGATTTTTCTAGAGAATGAGAATAAACCTCTGCTTGGAATGGCTTGTTTTGGCATTCTCTGCTTCATTATTATCTTGGCTTATTCCAGACACAAATTAAACTGCTCAGTCAAATAATCTCTCAAGGTCGTTTTCCCCCTAACCTCACATACTTGATCTTACTTGAGAGCCTCTGAGTGTTTTCTGCTATGAGGCTCAAAATTTCTCTCAAGTGTTCCACTCCACCACTGTGGTTCAGCTACCTTTGAAAAGCTTGGGATAAGTAAGGGGTGATGGAACCTTTGGTCCTCAGGCTATCTTAGGAGAGCTACTCCAATCCGTTCTACACTAGAGGTCCTACATGATGTCAGGTGTGGGGAAGATAAGGGAGGGCAGGGCTTCAGAGGAGCAAATGGGAGCTTTAAGTGGGTTCCCAATTCCTCCTTTGCTGGAAAAAGGTGTGCTTCCAACCATCCACCTGTTGATCTGAAAGAAGGAGATGTGGTTTCCATTTGATAGAAACTGCTTCTTCCTCGCAGAACTGCTCTTTGAAGCAGCTTCCCTTGCTGATCTGTTCAACTTACGATGTCCGAGGTTGAAAGAATCAGGGAAAGAATCAGGGTGGGGTGTTCACCTGTTCCCCATGCTGCTTCCCGCATTGCTGCTGTGGGAAGCAGAGATAAGTCTTTCTCCTGGTTTAATCTGAGCCCTAAAAAGATTATAATTCAAGGACAGTCAGACAGAGAGATACTGTCTACATTTTTGGAAGAGATGCACAAAGGTTATCTAACTTCTTGTTAGAATGAAAGTACCCCTAGCATTTCAGGTTTCTCCCATTCCTCAAAACAGTCAGTCAAGCCTTTTTCAATTTGGTTCATAGCTGATCTTTGTATGTTGTATCTGCAATCAGGTGGTTAAAGGAATAGCAAAAGGATGGATTTATCCACTTCTTCACTGCATGTTTATACCAGTGAACTGGGGATCCTCATGTATGTTAGTGATGGTGTCAGGGAATCTGGATATAAATTTTTATTCAGCATATTGTTACCCACTTGTGTGGTAGTTAAGTTACGGAATCAAACTTAAATTTGTTTGTTTTCACCCTTTTTTAAATTAAAAAACACAGTCAGCTCCTTATCATGCAATGTGGAATGGACATACCGTACTACTCAGCTCTATTAAGCCCCAAGTTAGAGTGTAGAGATGCAGCAAAAAAATCTTAGGCCAGCCTGATTCCACTAAAATTGTTTGCTGGAATTGGGTTTGGTTGGCTCTTCAGTCACTCATTGACCAGATCTCTTGTTCCAAGGCTCTTTTAAACTGTGTGACAACCTCTAATTATAATTCCTGGGTCACTTCTCTTGCATGGTGACTGGAAACATGCCATGTTGACCTGCATCACAAGTACACGGAAAGTAAAACTATACATTCAAACCTTGTTTGTCAAGCATAATCTGTTCTTGAAAATTGTTTGACTTCCGAAATGTTCGACGACCGAGGTGCGGCTTATGATTGGTTGCAAGAGCTTCTTGCACCCAAGTGGAAGCCGCATCGGATGTCCAGATTCTGAAAAACATTTGAAAACCAGAGCATTTGGCGTTCGGGAGCTGAAACATTTGAAAACGGAGCTGTTTGAGAACTGAGGTATTGCAAGGCAGGATTACTTAAGATGTGCTCTCTTTGTCAGCATTTCAGTTTTTATCTATAAAGTGTGAGGCCTCATTTTATAATGTAAAATCAATGAGATGATAGTTTAAACTATTCATAGCAATTTAGCTGCTGCAGCGCTATACCATTGCTGCAATCAATGCAATATCACTACAGTATTTTTGTCCAGGTTTTACAGAAAAGCTTTAATGCCTGTTGCAGGGGATGATCTTATGGTCTTTTAAACATTTCTCTCCATATATATATATATATATATATATATATATATATATATATATATATATACTTTCTAGCTCCAGGGATTCAGATTATCCAACAACTCTTATGTTACCAGTATTGCAGCCAATAAACACAATTTGAATGCCCATAGACAAAGGAACACACACTGCAGGCTTACGCCAAACTGCTGGCCCATACTTTGTCAAGCTGGAAAATGTCACCATATGTGCCAAAGTATCTGGCCCTTCCAAACACATGATAAACAGCTAAGTGTCTCCAAACATGTTCATTCATTGTCAACATTAAGAATTGTGTAGTTTGTTCTCATTTCAGCTCTAGCAAAACCTTCTGTTGCACCTGCTGAGTTATTGTGGTAACTCTACAAGATTTGAGAACAGCATTATAGACAGCATTCTGTGGTTTCTTTATCTGTTAAGCATTTAGCTTATCTTCTTTCGGGAGTTTGTCACTTGTAAGTATTGGTAACTCCTAGCATCTCTTGCTACTAATGAAATGCTTGGCCTTTCACCTAAGAACATGGAGAGGATTTGAGAGGATTGTGAATTTGGAACATAGTGAACATTTTCTCCCTTTTATATAACCTTTCCTAAGGGAAAGGGAATATGGAACCCCTTGCCACAGTGTATCAGGTGCTGATGCTCTCCATTTGGCTACTGTGGAAAATGGTATGCGGTCTAGTATAAGGACTCCTCTTCTGTTCTGCTGTAAGTACAATCAGCAGATATGATCCACTGTACTAAGGAATGCTGGAAACTCACACTGAGCCTTTGGGCTGTGACAACATTTTTATTGCATATTGAAATACCATTTATATTAGGTTGATGGATATCAAGGCATGGCTGCTGGGCATGTAGTAGGTATTGCCTGATATACCGATTTATTCTTACTCTGATATATTCTCATACTTCTTTTGTTTCTTAGAAGTAGTGAGGTCATCATCTTCCAAGATCATAATGACCACTCACATTATACAGAGCTTATAACCCACCTACTCTCAGCAGCCAGAAGCCTCATAGCCAGACACTGGAGAGACTTGTCAGGAGTAAACATGGACCACTGGTATCAAATTGTATGGGAAATGGCCCTAATAGAAAAGCTAACCAATAAACTGAAACTGTCACAGGGACAAATGGAAGAGGATGCCTTCACCTCAGTATGGCTCCCCTTTATCACATACACAGCCCAGCAAGACAACAACAAGAATCCACCAACACCATACGAATCAGTCTGGCTTACCTGACCCAACAATCCCCCCCCCGTCACAATGCAAACAAACCCCACTGCAGCCAACCACAGACAACCAACTACACTCTGTCCTCCAATACCTCTCACTACCATGTAATAAACGAATAGAAAGAGAACCCACCCACTTGACGCTGGCACAAAACCCCACACATACACTGTACAAAAGAATATAAGCCTCAGCACTCCTCTCCCCCCCCCCTTCTGCCCCAAACTTAATATTGTACTCAACAATAATATCTCACAACAAATGTAACTAATTTGTAAGAGAGACAGTACTACCTGAAAAAAGAGACAAGGCATGTACTTTTCTAAACCAAGAAAATATTTAATAAAAAGAAAATGTAAAAGAAATAGTGAGGTCACGAGCAAAGAACCTCAAAAGGATCAAGAAAGGTGGTTGTTTTTAAGAAAGCTGTCTTTCTATTTTTGTGCCTCCCAGTGGATCAAGAAGATTCTCTCAATTTTTATTTGACTTTGAGGGCTTTCTCCTATTGCTCCCTTTGAGATATCAGGGATTGGCACCAGAAAGCTACTGAAGGCTGGATGAAATTGTAGCCAAGAAAATATTCTTTGGAATGAATGAGGGCCAAACTAAAGGTGGGGCAAGAGATGTTGTGTATGGTACTGTGTGAATCCCCCTGCAGGGCAAACAGCATCTTGGGAATGATTTCCTCCAGATCCAGACCCCTGTCTCCTGCTGGTTTGTAATTAAAAAGAGTGAGAGCAAAATAGGGGAGATCCTATTCACCCTAACTTCACATGTATGCTAATAACATATGATCTGATGGAGACTGACCAGGAATGAGATCTTTGAGTTGTGGTAGAAAATTTGATAAAGATACCAGCCTAGTTTGCGGCAGCTGTAAAAAAAGAGAGGCAAATTCCATGTTAGGAATCATTAGGATTTTCTTATGAGAGGCAAAGGGTTTGGAGAAAGAGAGGGGGACAGAGCAAGAAAAGGAGAAAGTTAAAGTGGGGCTAGTAATCAATGAAACTATCTATCTATCTATCATCTATCTATCTATATAAGTTAAAGGGAGGTGGAGTGAGGAAGAGAGAGAAAAATATAGAGAAGTCCAAAATTATTATCTTTTCTTTAAAAAAATCAAAACTGAGAAAAAAATGTCAGAGTTGAGTACCATAGTGCATATGGGGCTGAAGTGGGTCCTTGATGTGGAAAAGCTGAAGAAAAGAGAGCCAGTGTGGTGTAGTGGTTAAGAGCAGTAGTCTCGTAATCTGGGGAACCGGGTTCGTGTCTCCGCTCCTCCACATGCAGCTGCTGGGTGACCTTGGGCCAGTCACACTTCTTTGAAGTCTCTCAGCCTCACTCACCTCACAGAGTGTTTGTTGTGGGGGAGGAAGGGAAAGGAGAATGTTAGCCGCTTTGAGACTCCTTAAAGGGAGTGCAAGGCGGGATATCAAATCCAAACTCTTCTTCTTCTTTCTGATAATCACAGAGGCAGGGGTGCCAAGTTGAATAAAATATTGAAGAAGAAAAAAAAGCTGAAGAAAAAAATGTCTTGCAACAATTTTTGGTCTTTTGTTTGTCTTGCATGCTACAGTCTTTAAGCTGCAATCCTATGGACACTTCCATGAGAATCCCATTGAACTTAATGGGACTTAGTTCTGATCTGACAAGTAAGGATTTCACAGGAAAATACCCTTGTTGTTTTTCAGCACTGTCCTTTACCCTTTACAAGTGTAACCCTAATCATGTTTACTTAGTGTGTTCAGTGATATATACATCTTTGCAAATGAGTTTTCAGTTTCAGCCTTAGACAGTATCTTCACAAACCTGAGTAAAGTGGCATTAACACATGCACACAATCTTAGGCTTTCTCTCTTTCTTACTCTGTCTCTATCTCAGAAAGAATCCTTGGAACCCACCTGTTCTGTAATACAATCCTGCGTCAATGACCCCTCATCACTCCATTTGTCTGTTGTATTGATCTGTTTGTTTTCCAATGCTGCTGCAGGTGCCCTTAAACAACAAGTCTGTTGGGGGCAGGACATGTGATATTTGAAAGACAGAGACATCCCGGTATACGTCACAGTGCAAACCGTGTTGTTCCATTGATGATAGTAAAATAATGCCGTATGTACAAAACTGATAAAGCTGCTCAGGTATTAGTTTGCTCTTGTTCTTAATTGGCTTACATGATAGGAGATGATATTGGATTTCTTGATTCAATATCATCTTATATCCTAAGAAACAGGTATTTGGCATTATTATTACAATTATTATTATTACTAGAAGATTTATTCATTTGGCATTTTTTTGAAGTTTTCCACAGTGTTTATCAGAGAGCCATTTAGACTTGCTATTTTTTTATTATATTTCCCAAAATGAAGTACTGCAGAACGCCATTTTCAGAGCAACTTACTAGTTTCTTGTGCTAGGAAGTTTTTGTGAAAAAAAATCAGTATTAAGAGGAAATGAATATTGAATAAATAAAATTAGGACCATTGAAGGTTTGAATTTTCAATTTCAAGGTGTTGGAGAGTATAATTTAATATTGAATTGTTTTAAAATAAGAGGCTAGATAGAGTATAGATACCCCAAATATGGCATTACTTCTTGAAAATATAAGTTCTGCTCCAAATATGCATACCAAAATGCTGTTGTGGTCAATTCTAACTCCCCTTGAAATTCCCACATTCAGAATGTTAGCAATGACCCCATTGCTAACATTGAAAAGGGACTAATAAAATTGTAGTCCCTTTCTCCAGTTGCTATGTCATCACCTTTCTGGGTAAAAATGCTTTATTTTATCACGTTAGACTCTGGTGCATAGGGCAGATGGGAGTTGTAGTCCAGCAAAATCTGGAGGGCACTGTGATGACTACCTATGCTCTAACTCAGGGATGTCCAACAGGTCAGTCGCGACCTACTGGTAGATCCCCATGAGGTTTTGGTAGATCGTGGTCGATTTCTGACTCCTGCCACGCCCCTTCACCCTGCCATCCATTGTTGAATGATCTCTGGAAGCTTTCTCTGTGCTGATCCATAGCGATCTTTTTGTGAGTGACTTTACCTGTTGTTTGTGTCTTGCCTTTAACCCCCCCAAAAAACGGAACTTCCCCCCCAAGAGCCTTTTTTGTAACCCCCCAAAAGCAGGGTCTTTCTCCCCCCCTAAAAAAAAGCTCAACAAGTTTGAGCTGAACACCCCAAAAAAGCTCAAAAATGGAGGTAGATCACTGCCAGTTTTTAATTCTAAAAGTAGATCGCAGTCTCTTGAGAGTTGGCCACCCCTGGCTGATGCCTCATCTCTCTCTCTCTCTCTCTGTGTGTGTGTGTGTGTGTGTGTGTGTGTGTTTGGAGAAGCATGTGTCTAGAATGCACTAGTGTTCCATCCAGATAAAGTTTACACCCTCTACTTTCATTTCTGGAGCAAATTATTCTTTCATTCATTTCATTGTTTCAGATGGTGAAAATCATGTAAGGGATGAAAAATATTCAAATGCAATCTTCTTGAACACTCTTTCTGAAGCCCAACTGTAGCAGCACCACCAAAGCATAATGACTTGGATCTTAACTTCCATTTTATGAACAGAAATAATTCCCTTTACGCACTGTTTCCTGTTTGTGGAATCTAGTGATTATCTGTGTACATTGGAGAGTAGATAGAACTATTTTTTTATTTTATGTTCCGGGGTCTGTGTATCCTATGGGCTTGCTGTCTCTGATTCTTAGGGTACGTCTCTCTCTCTCTCTCTCTCTCTCTCTCTCTCTCTCTCTCTCTCTCTCTCTCTCCTTCTGCTAGATGACTGTCACACCCTATTGGCTTCTCTGGCTAAATTTGAGAGAGCATTCAACATATATCTGTGGCCTGGTTCACACGTAACACTAAGCCAAACTCCTAGATGCTTTGCTCCTTCCTTTTTTTTCTTTTTTTGCTGCTGAGCTTAGCCACGGTTTGGCTTAGTAAGTTGTCAGAACACGGGCCTGTGGTTTAGCTTTCTCCATACAAACCACAAGCTGTAACCATTGGGTTCCTTGTGTTTTACAGCTTGTGGTTTTCTGAAAGGGCTTAGCCATGAACCCAGGTTTGTTCAACACAACACAAAGCCAAACCTTGCTCTTCCCCAGTTTTACTGCTGAGCTAAGTGGCTGCAATCTCCTCTCCAGGAACTTGCACATTTGTTTGTTTGTGCTAAGTTTGGCTTAGCATTGTGTGAGCTGGACCCCGATCTATGTGGCATGTATTCTCTAGGCCCAGAGTTCTTTATAGTTCCTGCTGAAATTGTGTTTGTTTATGTTAAGCCATGGTATCTGTCCTCTTACATTACAAGTCCTATAGTTGTTGGCACAAGCTCTCTCACTCAGTCTTCTACTGCTCTAACACTGCTTCTGATTGGCTCCAGAAAATCTCTCAAGATTTTACAATATCTTGATACCACATATAGAAACAGGCAATCAGTTTTCACAAACTCCTTCAAGCATGATCTATGTTGGGGAACCTGTGGCCTTCAATATATTGCTTAACTACAGTTCTTATCACCCTTGACCATTGGCCATGTTAGCTGAAGCTGATGAGAGTACAGGAATATCAGAAGGACTGTGGATTCCCCATCCCGATCTACAATTTAACCCCATTATTAAGCTTGCAGATCCTCTCCACCCTCCATTCAGACCACCAAGCTCAAGTAAAGTCTCTCCCTGCCTCCATGTTTGAGAGCTGCATAGATACATATGGTCATTCAGTCTATGTAAAAATATCCCCAGTACAGAATGTATATTTTCATATTATATAAATAAATTTTAAAATCTGTTTAGAGACAGATTTTTAAACAATTACACCATTGTTGCATCACTGGGAAAGCAGACTTTTTTTTAAACATACTGTGGTTAGAGAGGGAGACTGACTTTGGCATCTTTTCAGAACCCATTTGTGAATATAGCCTCAGCAGTTTGTTTAATCAAACATAACCCTAATACATTTTACATGGTACCTCCCAGCTGAGGCTGGTCTCTAACAACTAGTGTATTCTGCAACGAGTTGCTCAACAGATGTCATTCTGGTTGAATAATGAAGCAGAATACTTGTGCGTTGGCTAACGTTACTCGAACTTTGATCACTTTTGTTCAGCACATCAGTCTGGCATTGTGCTTTATACCAACATAACACTATAACCAGAGCATGCCTTTCAGGCTTAGAATAGCAAAGGAATGTTATTGAAATCAGTGCAGTTACAGATGAGTGAATGGAAAAAGGAGAATACTGTTTATTTCATAATACTGTGGTGTTGTACTTTGGAATTAGAAAGGAATGTAAGGAATCCAACTCCAGATTTTAGTTATTTTTACTTCACAGGCTTTTTGGAAAGAAAACTTTTGCTTCATTCAGCTTATGTGGCTGCTTTAGTATTTAATGTTAGTCAACAAAAATCTTAGTTTTTGAGACTGATGAAATATTCATAATTATTGAAATGAAATGTATCATGTTTGTTGCTGTGATAGAAAATATTATTTTGCGCTTTATGCATTATTTCTAGACTTGCCAAAACTAACAGATATTTTAGAAAACACAGCATAAGATTATTATATTTTGGAAACCAATTTGTATTAGTTGCCAGCTGAGGTGGGATGTGCATATTATAAATAAAATAACAAATTTACTCATAGCTGATGGGTAGATCTGCCACTGTCACCAGAGAAAGTGGGCTCCATTGACTTCTGTGTGTGTATATCTATATATAGACATAGATGATATAGATATACCATATTTTTACGTGTATAAGATGAGGTTTTTTTTGCTAAAAAACGTTAGTAAAGAATTGGGGGGGGGGGTGTCATCTTGTACATTGAGCTTCCTCAGCTACCTCTCCTTGCCCTTCTTTCCTTTTTTCCCTCTTTCCCTCTCAAACTCCCACCCTGCCCCCAGCCCGCTCACCACCTTCCTCAGCTCAGTTTGCTCGATGGCATGGCCTGACATAGAGCGGCCGCTGCCTTCTCCCGGCTCTTCCTTGGCATCCTGCTTGGGAGCCTGCATCCCCACAGAAGCAGCTGCCACCGAGGGGGAGCGTGTGCTGCCCCAGTCGCTGCCTTTGCTTCTGCAACACGGTGAACTGCATGCACCTCATGCTGGAAACTTTGAGGGTGATCGCCTCCCCAAATATCAACAACTTGCCACCATCCATTATCCAGATTTGCACTTCTGTTTTAGGGTTTCATTTCCTTAATTTTGGGTTCAAAAAATAGGGCTTATCTTATACATGGAGATGTCTCATACGTGTAAAAATATGGTAGATAGACTCACAGTCCATGAGATACACCACTGCGACACCGCCACCATCTGTTCCAGGTCCAAGTTTTACTATGGAAGCCTTGCAGTGTATACATGGTCGTTTTGCCTATTAAGTCCCCGGTTGGCTGGGAGGCACAGGGTGTTCTTGGCATAACAGCGTACGTTTGGCAGGCCCCTGGCAGGGACCCCCACCAGCTTAGCCCTCCAAGGCTTGGGGGAAATGTACTGGCTGCCCCCCCCCCCATACTGCATGGGTGTGTATGTAGCTGTCAGTAGGCTTCCAATAAAAGATGGCACTTTATGTCCATTGTGTTGCACAATACTATCCAGAAAATTAAACTGCTCTGTGGTTTGGTCTAGACTCAGGCTGATGGTAGGGTGAAAGTTGTTGAGGTTCTGGTGATATTTTCCATAATGTTAATTTCTATTTTCTAAATTGTTCGTAGTGGTCTAGTATTCTTAATATTAAAACCTAATACTGAATTTTCTTCAAATAGGTGCATTTTATTTCAATAATTACACAGGTTTCTGCAGTTGCAGAATTTCTAAGTAGTTACTTAACATTATGTATTAAAATAATGAAGAGAAGCAATATTTGTTAAAAACATATATTTGAGAGATCTTTAAGACCATACTTGAGACCATTCCAGTTGAAGAAGTGGAAAGTCAGCCTCAGCCTCAATCCTCGTAATTGCATGATACATTTTCATAATCTTCAAATCATCCTTTGAACGGGATCTGATGGAAGTTCCATAGGGGCGCTTCTCATATAATGGGTTAGAAAAAAATAAACATGCACCTAGAGCTACAGAGAACAGTAGCAGGCAGGCGTAGGTGCTGCAACAAGTAGGTGTTGCAAGATATCAGTGGTCCTGAACTGTTTGTGTACAACTAGTGATTGCCTGCCATGTGGATAGTCCAGCATTGTGTACATACATCAGTAACATGAGAGAGGAGGGCCTTCTTTGTATAGGCGTGCAGAATGTGGATTTCTCTTCTGTCCCCCTATGGCTGGCACCAACTCTGTTGAGTTTCCAGCACTAGCTGAAAACTTGCTGATTTGCTCAGACCTTTGGAGGAATTTGCTGAATTGCAGGCCATCCTGTTGATTTTAGGGTCCTGTTCTGTTGCTTTATTTTAATATGCATTTTGTTTTGATTTCAATGTAACATACTCTTGACATAACCTGTTCTGGGATTGCCTTGGCAATGAAGAGTAGGTGAGAGATATTTAAAATAAATAACTGAATACTGAACAACTTCAGTGCATTCACTTTCCCTTAATTTTGGTACATCACAGCAACAGATACTAGGACCCTGGACTGTATTTACATGGGGTGAAAAAAATCTTATGCATGTCAGTCGGTTACGGTTTACTAAATACACAGTGCCCTTTCTGCTTACGCTTGGCATTTTAAATCCATGGGAATATCTTTCAAATAACTCTGTTTAGAAGGTGGTGGTCCAGTGGATGTGGCCTTTGGCTTGGATTGTAGGTGTCTTGAATTTGGGTCCCAGTTCCCATTGAGGTCTCTGTGGTTGCCTTGAGCAAAGTGTCATTTCTCAGCTTGAGTTCCACAGCAATATCTGAATCGCTGAACAGGATTGTTTTAAGGCTGAGTGAAATTGTTTGCACATTTTAAATGACCCTGCAAAGGATGAATAGTTTTGACAACATCAGTTCGCCTAAACAATTTTGTGTTGTTTCTGTAGGTTAAACGAAACGTGTATGACCTGACTAGTATCCCTGTTCGTCATCAGTTGTGGGAAGGCTGGCCTGCTTCTGCTACAGATGATTCAGTAAGTCAAAATTTACCGGTACTTCATTTTTTTTAGTACATATGATGGTTTTGTTTTCAGACTCTATGGAAAACATTTCATTTTTACTATACTCCTGTGTGTCATGTAATTGTGGAGTTGGTCCAAGCTCCTGAAGTTATATTAGTAATTCAATATTTGGTGCTTAACTGTTTGACTGATCCAGTAAAGCACTGAAACATTTATTTCATAAGCTGTTCTGAATAGGTCAATTGAAATGACCAGAGCACAGTCAGAGCACAGTCCAGGATTTTTACTGCCTGGTTTGGAAGAGGCCAGAACAGGCTGTGCGCCTACATTGTGTGACTTGGGAGTTTCGAGTGTGCCAAGTGAGTGAGAAAGAGAAAAAGCCTCCTTTACGGAGGGGCCTTCATAGAGACCTGGCCAGCAGAAGATGGCTGACTCAGATATGGGATATGGCTTATATGGCTAAAATAACCAATAGAATAAGAGTAAGGGAAGGAAGGCACAGATGGGAGACCTCTTGAAAATGTAGCTTGTTTATTGCAACAACATGGTACAAATACTCTTAGTTCATATTACATGGGGGGTGTTTGAGCTACAAAGAATCAAATCTGTAACAGCTACGAATGCTTTTTGCTACTCTTTCCTTTTTAGTAAAATAGGAAGGGCCTTATTAGTGGATGTAAGATACTTAATGTTGTAAGTTAACTATTGTTTTGATAAAATTTGGAGTCTTTTTAATTTTTAAAAAGGTGAAGAATAGTAGGACCACATAAATATGATGTTCTGTGACCCCCATTCAGGAAGGACAGCCAAATTCAAACAACATTTGAGCACGTGCTTAAGTACTACCTGAAATGTTTAAGGCTTCAGTTCTCTGCATACTTTTCTCTAGTCAATTTTCCAAGGTTTAAAAGTCAGTCTGTGACAGGAAGGAAATAGGTCTGAAGGAACCTCCTGTCTTTGCTCATCAAAAAAGGAAAAGTTTTACTATATGTGTGCTAGTCATAGGGTCCACTTTTAAAAGGCTTTTGGGATTAGGGCCATAAATCATGTTTTAATCTTACAATAACTACTGCAATGGCTGTGATTTCTTTTGCAACCTGTTGGGAAATGTGCTGTCTCCCTGCATTTAATTTATTTAATTAAATTTTTATTGTTTTTGCATCCTGAGTTCAAAGAATGGCCGCACATTGCTGCCCATTTGGCAGAACAGTGCCACACTGATATTTTCTGGGAAAGTAGCTAGTCCTTGTGTTGGAAGTAGAACTGAAGCTTTAGATAAAAACAAACATAGACAAGGTTAATTGCAACCTCTGAAATATATTGGTGTGTTGTCATCTGTTGCTATTTGAGTTAAGGCCAGAAAGGATTTGAAAACCCATGATTTCTAATCCAAATGCCAGCAGCTGTTTGGAAAACAGCCAACAAAAACATAACACCTCCTTGTAGGATAGGATGTCCAGCATGTATAAAATGCACAAATCTGTTTTTAAACTCTGTTTTAACAAGTGACAATGTTGCAGGTGATATTTTTTCTTTCTTTTCAAGTTTAATGAAACTGGTGATTGTTAAGTCATCTGCTTTTCAGGCAGACGAGTCCAGAAAGCTCCCAGCTTGAAACTACTGCAGCTGAGGCCTGTCAGCTGTGTAAACAGTTCTGAACGTGTTACTCCCAAAAATATAATTAATTTCTATCTGAAATTAAAGCCACCAACTTAATATTTATGAAGATTTAACATTAGCAATAACAGTTAGAACACTTCTCTCTCTTTTGTCATTTATAGACAATTCACTCAGAAAGTTTATCGCCTAATAGTCCCCTGTGTCAGATTCCCCCCCTTTCTTTTTTCATTCCCCTTCTTTTGGTAATAACTTAATTTTTGACAGAAAGATGTCTCAATGGTACTACCCAAGAGCAGAGATCTAACTTTTAACAAAGAGTTAAAGAAGGACTTGATTAGAATACTTTTCATTTACATTTTATGCACCATAAGAAATACTTTGTAATACCACAGGAGGTTTTTTCAGTGCAGTTCTCGTTAACCTTTGCCTTAGCAAACAGGACAACTAAATAGACTTCCAATAATTAGATTCCTGTGTAATCGAGTCTCCTATGAACCTCATAAGCTTCAATCTTCTGCATTACCAGAAATGCATCAAAGTCAAGAGCTTTTTTAAAAGCAATGTTACTGCACTTCCCTTTAGAGCAATGGCATGTTCTTCATTTGTCGTTTTAGGCTAATGACATACGGGAAACTGTAAGAGATGCCAATAACTCTTTCAATTTTTTTCTTAAATCAGTATCTAAAAGTCTACTGGTAAGGGGATGTTTTCATGCTGTATCAATTTAACTGAGAAACAAGGATGTTGAAAGATAGCTAAGATGTTGTTTTACCTTATGAGAATGATATTTCTCCCCAGCATCCACAGAGTAGGAATAATGCTAGCACTGGGAATTTGTAATTGCTTGCTCTAATTAAAACACAGTATATGATTTTCATTTCTCCAATTTTCAGATTATCTACTTTTGGGGGGTAGGGATCTCTCTGATTGGAGCTAAAAATATTTCGCTTGCCATGATATTTCTTTTTGTTGTTTGCCACTGTCAGTCAATATGTCAGCTTAATAATGTCTGGTGCAATTAGGGTAGTGACCTCCCAACTGTCTCCAAGATGTTGTAAAGCTATTGGGGGTAAAACTATAGGGGCAGGAAATCAGTTGTACACAGTTTGTGAATACGTTCCATTAGCAGTTTGGGTTTTTAATAGAAGCTATTATTGTAGTGAACATAATTGACTTAAAATGGCAACAAGAGCCACTTTACTTCCTATAGTCTCCTCAAACACTTGTGGCCACTTTAAGACCCAGGGTGGACAATGTAGGTCTACCTTCCCCAGCGTGGTACCTTCCAGATGCTTTGGATTACAAGCCCCATTAGTCTTAGCGGGCATGGCCAATGGCCAGGGATGATAGGAGTTGTAGCCCAGGACATCCGGAGGGTGCTGGGTTGGGGAAGGCTGATGTGGGACTTGTGGGCCATATCCAGACCAAGAAAGCTTTCACCAGCCTGCATGGTCAGTGAGAAATGTGGGTGACTTTCCTACATGCCATTCTACATTGCTTACACTGCCTTAAAATTACTGAAGCCCTTTGCTTCTATAGCCCTCCTAGTTGTTACAGCCCTGAAAGGGCAATGTGACTAAAAGGACTATGGGCCTGAGCCTTGTCGTCATGTATCTCCTTCTGACTTTCCTGTGTCCAGCTGTATTTTTCCCCTGTGGGATTTTTTTTTCTATTTGTGGAGATTCCATACATGATTAGAAAGTGATCTATTTTAACAGTCAAGTTCCATTCCATTTCAATAAATCAGGGTCACACAGGAGGGTGTGGACCTGCCTCTGTGTACAGAAGCTTCTAGTTCACTGCAGAAGGTGTAGGCTAGGACAGTTCACTCAGCCAAAGAGGCTTATTCGGGGCTGTTCAGCAGTGCCATCATGCATATGATATTTTCATCATGCGCTAGGACTTCTGTACCCATGGGTGGAACTGCAAGAATTCTGCTTCTCCAATTTGCTTGCTATTTCATGTGTTTCTGGTGAACTGTGGTGAGCGCTCCAGCAGAAACCTCTCTTCAGGGTTAGGGGACTTCCTAAGTAGAATGGGATGGGTGTAGGTCTTCTGTTCAAGGTGAAATTGGCCATAATTGG